>NC_041390.1:158804198-158853045 GCF_002162155.2 Triticum dicoccoides | reverse complement strand
TCCTACACCTCTTCCTTCTCTGTAGTGCTTGGCGAAGCCCTGCTGGAGAACCGCAAGCTCCACCACCATGCCATCGTGCTGCCGGAGCTGTCCCTCAATTTCTCCTCTCCCCTTGCCGGATCAAGAAGGATGAGATGTCCCCGGGCTGTACGTGTGTTGAACGCGGAGGCGCCGTCCGTTCGGCGCTTAGATCAGATCTTCCGCGATTTGAATCGCCGTGAGTACGACTCCATCAACCGCGTTCTTGTAACGCTTCCGCTTAGCGATCTTTAAGGGTATGAAGATGCGCTCCCTCTCTCTCTCGTTGCTAGCATCTCCTAGATTGATCTTGGTGACACGCAGGAATTTTTTGGAGTTATTACTACGACCCCCAACAGTGGCATCATGAGCTAGGTCTATGCATAGATTCTATGCGCTAGTAGAACACAAAGTAGTTGTGGGTGATGATTTGTTCAATTTGCTTACCATTACTAGTCTTATCTTGATTCGGCAGCATTGTAGGATGAAGCGGCCCGGACCGACCTTACACGTACGCTTACGTGAGACAGGTTCCACCGATTGACATGCACTTGTTGCATAAGGTGGCTAGCGGGTGTCTGTCTCTCCCACTTTAGTCAGATCGGATTCGATGAAGAGGGTCCTTATGAAGGGTAAATAGCAATTGGCATATCACCGTTGTGGGTTTTGCGTAGGCAAGAAATGTTCTTGCTAGAAACCCATAGCAGCCACCTAAAACATGCAACAACAATTAGAGGACGTCTAACTTGTTTTTGCAGGGTATGCTATGTGATGTGATATGGCCAAAAGGATGTGATGAATTATATATCTGATGCATGAGATTGATCATGTTCTTGTAATAGGAATCACTACTTGCATGTCGATGAGTATGACAACTGGCAGGAGCCATAGGAGTTGTCTTAATTTATTGTATGACCTGCAAGTCAATGTAAATGACATGTAATTACTTTACTTTATTGCTAATCGTTAGCCATAGTAGTAGAAGTAATAGTTGGTGAGACAACTTCATGAAGACATGATGATGGAGATCATGGTGTCATGCCGGTGACGAAGGTGATCATGTCGCGCCTCGAAGATGGAGATCAAAGGCGCAAGATGATATTGGCCATATCATGTCACTTTATGATTTGCATGTGATGTTTGTCATGTTTACATCTTATTTGATTAGAACGATGGTAGCATAAATAAGATGATCCCTCACTAAAAATTCAAGAGATGTGTTCCCCCTAACTGTGCACCATTGTGAAGGTTCGTTGTTTTGAAGCACCACGTGATGATCGGGTGTGATAGATTCTAACATTCGCATACAATGGGTGTAAGCCAGATTTACACATGCGAAACACTTAGGTTGACTTGACGAGCCTAGCATATACAGACATGGCCTCGGAACACGAGAGACCGAAAGGTCGAACATGAGTCGTATAGTAGATCCGATCAACCTGGAGATGTTCACCGTTGATGACTAGTCCGTCTCACGTGATGATCGGACACGGCCTAGTTAATTCGGATCATGTATCACTTAGATGACTAGAGAGATGTCTATCTAAGTGGGAGTTCATTAAATAATTTGATTATATGAACTTAATTATCATGAACTTAGTCTAAAAATATCTTTACAATATGTCTTGTAGATCAAATGGCCCACAATAATGTTGCCCTCAACTTCAACGCGTTCCTAAAGAAAACCAAGCCGAAAGACGATGGTAGCAACTATACGGACTGGGTCCGTAACTTGAGGATCATCCTCATAGCTGCCAGGAAAGCATATGTCCTTGAAGCACCACTAGGACATTATGTCCTTGAAGCATCATCCCCGTTTTCCCAGCCATTCAAGACATTATGAACGCCTGGCGGTCGCATAGTGATGATTACTCCCTAGTTCAGTGCGGCATGCTTTACAGCTTAGAATCGGGGCTCCAAAAGCATTTTGAGCAACATGGAGCTTATGAGATGTTCCAAGAGCTGAAAATGGTTTTCCAAGCTCATGCCCGGGTTGAGAGATATGAAGTCTCTGACAAATTCTACAGCTGTAAGATGGAGGAAAACAATTCTGTCAGCGAGCATATACTCAAAATTTCTGGGTTGCACAACTGTTTGTCTCAGCTGGGAGTTAATCTTCCAGATGACTCGGTCATTGATAGGATCCTCCAGTCGCTTCCACCTAGCTACAAGAGATTTGTGATGAACTACAATATGCAAGAGATGGAGAAGTCCATTCCTGAGTTATATTCAATGCTGAAATCAGCGGACGTGGAGATAAAAAAGGAACATCAAGTGTTGATGGTGAATAAGACCACTAGTTTCAAGAAAGGCAAGGGTAAGAAGAACTTAAAGAAGGACAGCAAGGGAGTTGCCATGCCCAGTAAGTCAGTTGCCGGGAAGAAGCCAAAGAATGGACCCAAGCCTGAGACTCAGTGCTTTTATTGCAAGGAAAATGGTCACTAGAAACGGAACTGCCCCAAGTACTTAGTGGATAAGAAGGCCGGCAACGCCAAAGGTATGTATGGTATACATGTTATTGATGTATACCTTACCAGCGCTTGTAGTAGCTCCTGGGTATTTGATACCTGTGTGGTTGCTCATATTTGTAACTCAAAACAGGAGCTACGGAATAAGCGGAGACTGGCGAAGGACGAGGTGACGATGCGCGTCGGGAATGGTTCCAAGGTCGAAGTGTTCGCCGTTGGCACGCTACCTCTACATCTACCTTCGGGATTAGTTTTAAACCTCAATAATTGTTATTTAGTGCCAACTTTGAGCATGAACATTGTATCTGGATCTCGTTTAACGCGAGGTGGCTACTCATTTAAATCTGAGAATAATGGTTGTTCTATTTATATGAGAGATATGTTTTATGGTCATGCCCCACTGGTCAATGGTTTATTTTTATTGAATCTCGAACGTGATGTTACACATATTCATAGTGTGAATGCCAAAAGATGTAAGGTTGATAATGATAGTCCCACATACTTGTGGCACTGCCGCTGATACGTCTCCAACATATCTATAATTTTTGATTGCTCCATGCTATATTATCTACTATTTTGGACATTATTGGGCTTTATTATCCACTTTTATATTATTTTTGGGACTAACCTATTAACCGGAGGCCCAGCCCAGAATTGCTGTTTTTTGCCTATTTTAGGGTTTCAAAGAAAAGGAATATCAAACGGAGTCCAAACGGAATGAAAACCTTCGAGAACGTGATTTTCTCAACGAACAAGACCCAGGAGACTTGGACCCTACGTCAAGACACAAAAGAGGAGGCCACGAGGTAGGGGGGCACGCCTACCCCCCAGGTGCACCCTCCACCCTCGTGGGCCCCCTGTTGCTCCACCAACGTACTCCTTCCTCCTATATATACCTACGGACCCCCAAACAATTAGATACAGAGCCAAAACCCTAATTCCATAGACGCAACTTTCTGTATCCACGAGATCCCATCTTGGGGCCTGTTTTGGAGCTCCGCCGGAGGGGGCATCGATCATGGAGGGCTTCTACATCAACACCATAGCCCCTGCGATGAAGTGTGAGCAGTTTACCTCAGACCTAAGGGTCCATAGTTAGTAGCTAGATGGCTTCTTCTCTCTTTTTGGATCTCAATACAATGTTCCCCGCCTCTCTTGTGGAGATCTATTCGATGTAATCTTCTTTTTGCGGTGCGTTTGTTGAGATCGATGTATTGTGGGTTTATGATCAAGTCTATCTATGAACAATATTTGAATCTTCTCTGAATTCTTTTATGTATGATTGGTTATCTTTGCAAGTCTCTTCGAATTATCAATTTGGTTTGTCCTACTAGATTGATCTTTTTTGCAATGGGAGAAGTGCTTAGCTTTGGGTTCAATCTTGCGACGTCCTTTCCCAGTGACAGTAGGGGCAGCAAGGCACATATTGTATTGTTGCCATCGAGGATAACAAGATGGGGTTTTCATCATATTGCTTGAGTTTATCCCTCTACATCATGTCATCTTGCTTAAGGCGTTACTCTGTTTTCATTAACTTAATACTCTAGATGCATGCTGGATAGCGGTCGATGAGTGGAGTAATAGTAGTAGATGCAGGCAGGAGTCGGTCTACTTGTCTCGGACGTGATGCCTATATACATGATCATACCTAGATATTCTCATAACTATGCTCAGTTCTGTCAATTGCTCAACAGTAATTTGTTCACCCACCATAGAATACTTATACTCTCGAGAGAAGCCACTAGTGGAACCTATGGCCCCCGGGTCTATCTTCATCATATTAATCTACCAATACTTAGTTATTTCCTTTTGCTTTTACTTTGCTTTTATTTTACTTTGCATCTTTATCATAAAAATACCAAAAATATTATCTTATCATATCTATCAGATCTCACTCTCATAAGTGGTTGTGTAGGGATTGACAACCCCTTAACACGTTGGTTGCAAGGATTTATTTGTTTTTTGCAGGTATGAGGGACTCGCGCGTAGCCTCCTACTGGATTGATACATTGGTTCTAAAAAACTGAGGGAAATACTTATGCTACTTTGCTGCATCATCGCTTCCTCTTCGAGGAAAACCAACGCAGTGCTCAAGAGGTAGCAAGAAGGATTTCTGGCGCCGTTGCCGGGGAGGTCTACGCAAAAGTCAACATACCAAGTACCCATCACATACCCTTATCTCCTGCATTACATTATTTCCCATTTGCCTCTCATTTTCCTCTCCCCCATTTCACCCTTGCCGTTTTATTCGCCCTCTCTCTCTATCCTCCTTCTCTTTCCCGTTTGCCTATTTTTGCCCGCTTGCTTTTTGTTTGCTTGTGTGTTAGTTCATTTGCTTGTCACGATGGCTCTACCTAAATTTGGTGGCCTTCACCTTAAAAGGTTAGAAGAGACCGAAAGCAATGTCAGGATTTATGGTTTTGCAATTTGAACATAATAGTTTCTTCAGAAACGAGCTTAAGGAACAGAAAAGTTTTATGAATAAAGATCTTGATGATATGTCTAAAGAATTCGATGGTTTAAGATCCCAAATTGCTAATCTTGAGAAATTGACTGCTGAAATTTCGGATAGGCAGGCTACCTTAGTAAATAGGATGGCCGCTAAACCGGATTGCTATGAAAATAAAGATGAAGATCTAAAAGTTATTGATGTGTCCACTATTAAATCTTTGTTTTGCAATATGAATCTTGATAATGATGGGACTGAATATGATCCACCTTTACCTAGAAGGCGTTCCAAGAATTCAGAGTTTTTAGATCTTGATGCTAAAATTGATAAAAGTGGGATTGAAGAAATTAAAACCCTAGATGTTACTAAACCCACTATTTTGGATTTCAAGGAATTTAATTATGAAAATTGCTCTTTGATTGATTGTATTTCCTTGTTACAATCCGTGCTAAATTCTCCTCATGCTTATAGTCAAAATAAAGCGTTCACTAAACATATCGTTGATGCCTTGATGCAATCTTATGAAGAAAAACTTGAATTGGAAGTTTCTATCCCTAGAAAACTTTATGATGAGTGGGAACCAACTATTAAAATTATAATTAAAGATCATGAATGCTATGCTTTATGTGATTTGGGTGCTAGTGTTTCCATGATTCCAAAGACTTTGTGTGATTTGTTAGGTTTCCGTGATTTTCATGATTGCTCCCTAAACTTGCACCTTGCGGATTCCACTATTAAGAAACCTATGGGAAGAATTAATGATGTTCTTATTGTTGGAAATAGGAATTATGTGCCCGTAGATTTTCTTGTTCTTGACATAGATTGCAATCCTTCATGTCCTATTATTCTTGGTAGACCTTTCCTTAGAACGATTGGTGCAATTATTGATATGAAGGAAGGAAATATTAGATTCCAATTTCCGTTAAGGAAAGGCATGGAAAACTTTCCTAGAAAGAAAATTAAATTACCTTATGAATCTATTATGAGAGCCACTTATGGATTGCCTACCAAAGATGGCAATACCTAGATCTATCCTTGCTTGTTATGCCTAGCTAGGGGCGTTAAACGATAGCGCTTGTTGGGAGGCAACCCAATTTTATTTTTATTCCTTGCTTTTTGCTCCTGTTTAGTAATAAATAATTTATCTAGCCTCTGTTTTGGTTGTGTTTTTTGTGTTTATATTAGAGTTTGTGCCAAGTAGAACCGTTGGGAAGACTTGGGGAAAGTCTTGTTAAACTTGCTGTAAAAAACAGAAACTTTAGCGCTCACGAGAACTGCTGTCATTTTTATTTGGAAAGTGATAGTTAGTTAATTATTTTTGAAGATGATTAATAGATAAATTAATCACGTCCAGAAATTTATTTTAGAATTTTTGGGGTTCCATATCTTGCGCTATCTACATATTACTACAGACTGTTCTGTTTTTGACAGATTCTGCTTTTCATGTGCTGTTTGCTTATTTTGATGAATCTATGGCTAGTAAAATAGTTTATAAACCATAGAGCAGTTGGAATACAGTAGGTTTAACACCAATATAAATAAAGAATGAGTTCATTACAGTACATTGAAGTGGTATTTTGTTTTCTTTCGCTAACGGATCTCATGAGATTTTCTACTTTAAGTTTTGTGTTGTGAAGTTTTCAAGTTTTGGGTAAAGATTTGATGGATTATGGAACAAGGAGTGGCAAGAGACTAAGCTTGGGGATTCCCATGGCACCCCCAAGATAATCTAAGGACACCTAAAAGCCGAAGCTTGGGGATGCCCCGGAAGGCATCCCCTCTTTTGTCTACTTCTATCGGTAATTTTACTTGGAGCTATATTTTTATTTACCACATGATATGTGTTTTGCTTGGAGCGTCTTGTATTATTTGAGTCTTTGCTTTTTAGTTTACCACAATCATCCTTGCTGTACACACCTTTTGAGAGAGCCATACATGACTTGGAATTTGTTAGAATACTCTATGTGCTTCGCTTATATCTTTTGAGTTATATAGTTTTGCTCTAGTACTTCACTTATATCTTTTAGAGCACGGTGGTGGATTTGTTTTATAGAAACTATTGATCTCTCATGCTTCACTTAGATTATTTTGAGAGTCTTAAATAGCATGGTAATTTGCTTAAAATCCTAATATGCTAGGTATTCAAGATTAGTAAAATTTTCTTATGAGTGATTTGAATACTAAGAGAAGTTTGATGCTTGATGATTGTTTTGAGATATGGAGGTAATAATATCAAAGTCGTGCTAGTTGAGTAGTTGTGAAATTGAGAAATACATGTGTTGAAGTTTGCAAGTCCTATAGCATGCACGTATGGTAAACGGTTATGTAACAAATTTGAAACATGAGGTGTTATTTGATTGTCTTCCTTATGAGTGGTGGTCGGGGACGAGCGATGGTCTTTTCCTACCAATCTATCCCCCTAGGAGCATGCGCGTAGTGCTGAGGTTTTTGATGACTTGTAGATTTTTGCAATAAGTATGTGAGTTCTTTATGACTAATGTTGAGTCCATGGATTATACGCACTCTCACCCTTCCATCCTTGCTAGCCTCTTCGGTACCATGCATTGCCCTTTCTCACATTGAGAGTTGGCGCAAACTTCGCCGGTGCATCCAAACCCCGTGATATGATACGCTCTTTCACACATAAACCTCCTTATATCTTCATCAAAACAGCCACCATACCTACCTATTATGGCATTTCCATAGCCATTCCGAGATATATTGCCATGCAACTTTCCACCATTCCGTTTATCATGACACATTCATCATTGTCATATTGCTTAGCATGATCATGTAGTTGACATAGTATTTGTGGCAAAGCCACCGTTCATAATTCTTTCATACATGTCACTCTTGGTCCATTGCATATCCCGGTACACCGCTAGAGGCACTCATATAGATTCATCTTTTGTTCTAGTATCGAGTTGTAATCATTGAGTTGTAAATAAATAGAAGTGTGATGATCATCATTTTCTAGAGCATTGTCCCAAGTGAGGAATTATAAAAAAGGAGAGAAAGGCCATATAAAAAAAGAAAGAGAAAGGCTAAATAAAAAATGAATGAGAGAAAAAGAGAGAAGGGACAATGTTACTATCCTTTGCCACACTTGTGCTTCAAAGTAGCACCGTAATCTTCATGATAGAGAGTCTCTTGTTTTGTCACTTTCATATACTAGTGGGAATTTTTCATTATATAACTTGGCTTGTATATTCCAACAATGGGCCTCCTGAAGTACCCTAGGTCTTCGTGAGCAAGCAAGTTGGATGCACACCCACTTAGTTTCTTTTGTTGAGCTTTCATACATTTATAGCTCTAGTGCATCTGTTGCATGGCAATCCCTACTCCTTGCATTAACATCAATCAATGGGCATCTCCATAGCCCATTGATTAGCCTCGTTGATGTGAGACTTTCTCCTTTTTTGTCTTCTCCACATAACCCCCCTCATTCTATTCTATTCCACCCATAGTACTATGTCCATGGCTCGCGCTCATATATTGCGTGAAAGTTTATAGGTTTGAGATTACTAAAGTATGAAACAATTGCTTGGCTTGTCATCGGGGTTGTGCATGATGAGAGCATTCTTGTGTGACGAAAATGAAACATGACTGAACTATATGATTTTGTAGGGATGAAATTTCTTTGGCCATGATATTTTGAGAAGACATAATTGCTTAGTTAGTATGCTTGAAGTATTATTATTTTTATGTCAATATGAACTTTTGTCTTGAATCTTTCAGATCTGAATGTTCATGCCACAATTAAGAAGAACGACATCAAAATTATGCCAAGTAGCACTCCGCATCAAAAATTCTATTTTTATCATTTACCTACTCGAGGACGAGCAGGAATTAAGCTTGGGGATGCTTGATACGTCTCCAACGTATCTATAATTTTTGATTGCTCCATGCTATATTATCTACTGTTTTGGACATTATTGGGCTATATTATCCACTTTTATATTATTTTTGGGACTAACCTATTAACCGGAGGCCCAGCCCAGAATTGCTATTTTTTGCCTGTTTTAGGGTTTCGAAGAAAAGGAATATCAAACGGAGTCCAAACGGAATGAAAACCTTCAGGAACGTGATTTTCTCAACGAACAAGACCCAGGAGACTTGGACCCTACGTCAAGACACAAAAGAGGAGGCCACGAGGTAGGGGGCGCGCCTACCCCCCCAGGCGCGCCCTCCACCCTCGTGGGCCCCTGTTGCTCCACTGACGTACTCCTTCCTCCTATATATACCTACGTACCCCCAAACGATCATATATGGAGCCAAAACCCTAATTCCACAGCCGCAACTTTCTGTATCCACAAGATCCCATCTTGGGGCCTGTTCCGGAGCTCCGCCAGAGGGGGCATCGATCACGGAGGGATTCTACATCAACACCATAGCCCCTCCGATGAAGTGTGAGTAGTTTACCTCAGACCTACGGTTCCATAGTTAGTAGCTAGATGGCTTCTTCTCTCTTTTTGGATCTCAATACAGTGTTCTCCCCCTCTCTTGTGGAGATCTATTCGATGTAATCTTCTTTTTGCAGTGTGTTTGTTGAGACCGATGAATTGTGGGTTTATGATCAAGTCTATCTATGAACAATATTTGAATCTTCTCTGAATTCTTTTATGTATGATTGGTTATCTTTGCAAGTCTCTTCGAATTATCATTTTGGTTTGGCCTACTAGATTGATCTTTCTTGCAATGGGAGAAGTGCTTAGCTTTGGGTTCAATCTTGCGGTGTCCTTTCCCAGTGACAGTAGGGGCAGCGATGCACGTATTGTATTGTTGCCGTCGAGGATAACAAGATGGGGTTTTCATCATATTGCTTGAGTTTATCCCTCTACATCATTTCATCTTGCTTAAGGCGTTATTCTGTTTTCATTAACTTAATACTCTAGATGCATGATGTATAGCGGTCGATGAGTGGAGTAATAGTAGTAGATGCAGGCAGGAGTCGGTCTACTTGTCTCGGACGTGATGCATATATACATGATCATACCTAGATATTCTCATAACTATGCTCAATTTTGTCAATTGCTCAACAGTAATTTGTTCACCCACCGTAGAATACTTATGCTCTCGAGAGAAGCCACTAGTGAAACCTATGGCCCCCGGGTCTATCTTCATCATATTAATCTACCAATACTTAGTTATTTCCTTTTGCTTTTACTTTGCTTTTATTTTACTTTGCATCTTTATCATAAAAATACCAAAAATATTATCTTATCATACCTATCAGATCTCGCTCTCGTAAGTGGCCATGTAGGGCTTGACATCCCCTTAACGCGTTGGTTGCGAGGATTTATTTGTTTTGTGCAGGTACGAGGGACTCGCGCGTAGCCTCCTACTGGATTGATACCTTGGTTCTCAAAAACTGAGGGAAATACTTACGCTACTTTGTTGCATCATCCCTTCCTCTTCGGGGAAAACCAACGCAATGCTCAAGAGGTAGCAGCCGCCTTGGTCACATTGGTGTCAAACGCATGAAGAAACTCCATGCAGATGGACTTTTGGAGTCTCTTGATTATGAATCATTTGACACGTGCGAACCATGCCTCATGGACAAAATGACCAAGACTGCGTTCTCCGGAACAATGGAGCGAGCAACCAACTTGTTGGAAATCATACATATTGATGTGTGCGGTCGAATGAGCGTTGAGGCTCGCGGTGGCTATCATTATGTTCTCACCCTCACTGATGACTTAAGTAGATATGGGTATGTCTACTTAATGAAACACAAGTCTGAGACCTTTGAAAAGTTCAAGGAATTTCATAACGAGGTAGAGAATCAACATGATAGCAAAATAAAGTTCTTACGATCAGATCGTGGAGGAGAGTACTTGAGTCATGAGTTTGGCATGCACTTAAGGAAATGTGGGATTGTTTCACAACTCACGCCGCCTGGAACACCTCAGTGTAATGGTGTGTCTGAACATCGTAATTGCACTCTATTTGATATGGTGCGATCTATGATGTCTCTTACTGATCTACCGCTATCATTTTGGGGTTATACTTTAGAGACTATCGCATTCACTTTAAATAGGGCTCCATCGAAATCCGTTGAGATGACACCATATGAATTATGGTTTGGGAAGAAACCTAAGCCGTCGTTTCTAAAAGTTTGGGGATGCGATGCTTATGTCAAGAAACTTCAACCTGAAAAGCTTGAACCCAAATCGGAAAAATGCGTCTTCATAGGATACCCTAAGGAAACTATTGGGTATACCTTCTACCTCAGATCTAAAGGCAAGATCTTTGTTCCCAAGAATGGATCCTTTTTGGAGAAAGAGTTTCTCTTGAAAGAAGTAAGTGGGAGGAAAGTAGAACTTGATGAGGTACTCCCTCTTGAACCGGAGAGTAGCGCAGCTCAGGAAGATGTTTCTGTGGTGCCTGCACCGACTAGAGAGGAAGTTAATGATGATGATCATGAAACTTCAGATCAAGTTGCTACTGAACTTCGTAGGTCCACAAGGACATGTTCCGCACCAGAGTGGTACGACAACCCTGTCCTGGAAATCATGTTGTTAGACAACGGTGAACCTTCGAACTATGAAGAAGCGATGGCGGGCCCGGATTCCAACAAATGGCTTGAAGCCATGAAATCCGAGATAGGATCCATGTATGAAAACAAAGTATGGACTTTGACGGACTTGCATGATGATCAGCAAGCCATATAGAATAAGTGGATCTTTAAGAATAAGACTGACGTGGATGGTAATGTGACCATCTATAAGGCTCAACTTGTCGCTAAGGGTTATTGACAAGTTCAAGGGGTTGACTACGATGAGACCTTCTCACTCATAGCGAAGCTGAAGTCTGTCTGAATCATGTTAGCAATTGTCACATTCTATGATTATGAGATATGGCAAATGGACGTCAATACGACATTCCTTAAAGGTTTCCTTAAGGAAGAATTGTATATGATGCAGCCGGAAGGTTTTGTCGATCCTAAGAATGCTGATAGGTATGCAAGCTCCAGCGCTCCATCTATGGGCTGGTGCAAGCATCTCGGAGTTGGAACATTCGCTTTGATGAAATGATCAAAGTGTTTGGGTTTATATAGACTTATGGAGAAGCCTGTATTTATAAGAAAGTGAGTGGGAGCTCTGTAGCATTTCCCATATTGTATGTGGATGACATACTGTTGATGGGAAATGATATAGAACTTCTGGAAAGCATAAAGGCCTACCTGAATAAGTGTTTTTCAATGAAGGACCTTGGAGAAGCTGCTTACATATTAGGCATCAAGATCTATAGAGATAGATCTATACGCCTCATTGGTCTTTCACAAAGCACATACCTTGACAAGATATTGAAGAAGTTCAATATGGATCAGTCCAAGAAGGGGTTCTTGTCCGTATTTCAAGGTGTGAGATTGAGCACGACTCCATGCCCGACCTCGGCAGCAGATAGAGAAAAGATGAGTGTCATCCCCTATGCCTCAGCCATAGGCTCTATTATGTATGCCATGCTGTGTACCAGACCTGATGTGAACCTTGCCATAAGTTTGGTAGGGAGGTACCAAAGTGATCCCGGTATGGAACACTGGACATCAGTCAAGAATATCCTGAAGTACCTGAAAAGAACTAAGGATATGTTTCTCGTTTATGGAGGTGATGAAGAGCTCATCATAAAGGGTTACGTTGATGCTAACTTTGACACAGATCTCGATGACTCCAAGTCACAAACCGGATATATGTACATTTTGAATGGTGGGGCAATCAGCTAGTGCAGTTGCAAGCAAAGCGTCATGGCGGGATCTACATGTGAAGTGGAGTACATAGCTGCCTCCGAGGGAACAGAGGAAGCAGTCTGGATGAAGGCTTTCATCACCGACCTAGGAGTAATTGCCAATGCGTCGGGCCCGATGACTCTCTTCTGTGACAACACTGGAGCTATTACCCTTGCCAAGGAGCCCAGGTTTCATAAGAAGTCTAGGAACATCAAGCGTCACTTTAACTCCATTCGTGAATATATTCAAGATGGAGACATAGATATTTGTAAAGTGCATACAGATCTGAATGTCACAGATCCATTGACTAAACCTCTTCCACGAGCAAAACATGATCAACACCAGAACTCTATGGGTGTTCGATTCATCACAATCTAACTAGATTATTGACTCTAGTGCAGGTGAGAGACTGTTGGAAATATGCCCTAGAGACAATAATAAATAGTTATTATTATATTTCCTTGTTCATGATAATTGTCTATTGTTCATGCTATAATTGTATTAACCGGAAACCATAATACATGTGTGAATATATAGATCACAACATGTCCCTAGTGAGCCTATAGTTGACTAGCTCGTTTATCAATAGATGGTTGTGGTTTCCTGACCATTGACATTAGATGTCGTTGATAACGGGATCACATCATTAGGGGAATGATGTGCTGGACAAGACCCAATCCTAAGCATAGCACAAGATCTTGTAGTTCGTTTGCTGTAGCTTTTCTAATGTGAAGTATCATTTCCTTAGACCATGAGATTGTGCAACTCCCGGATACCGTAGGAATGCTTTGGGTGTATCAAACGTCACAACATAACTAGGTGGCTATAAAGGTGCACTACAGGTATCTCCGAAAGTGTCTGTTGGGTTGGCATGAATTAAGACAACGATTTGTCACTCCGTATGAGGGAGAGGTATCTCTGGGCCCACTCGGTTGTCGGATTTCGGGTTCCGGCAAAACCCTTGAGGTTCAAACACTGGGGTGCGCACAAAGATCTCTCCCCCTCTAGCTCGCAGTCGACACAATCTCACGGCCTAGCTCAACAAACCCAAAGATCGAGAGACACAAGATTTATACTAGTTCGGGCCACCGTTGTGGTGTAATACCCTACTCCAGTGTGGTGTGGTGGATTGCCGCTTGGGCTGAGGATGAACAGTTATAAGGGAAGAACAGCCTCCTGAGGAGAGGTGTTCTTGTGCTTGGTGAGCTTGTGTGGTTGGGGATAATCTCCCTCTAGATGAGTCGATCCTCTTTCTATGGTGGTGGCTAGTCCTATATATAGAGGCCCGTGTCCTCTTCCCAAATACTAGGCGGGAAGGGATCCCACAACAACCAATTTGAAGGGGGACAGCTAGTACAAGCTATCCTGACAAAAGTAGTCTTCGCCTGCCAAAGGCTCTGGTGGTGATGCCGTCTTGGGCTCCACGGTGACCTCCATCCTGCTGTCCTGCTGGTCTTGGTCTAGTTGCAACGATATGGAAACCTTTGCCTGATGCCTTGGGACTCCTCGCTTGCGCTCGCCTCTTTAGCACCAAAGAGGAAACAAGGACATTGCGCGCGCTGGCGCCCGCCTGGCGCCTGCCTGGCTACAGTCGTCATGGCTTGTGAGGGAGTCCTGGATTAGGGCGGGTCTCCGGACAGCCGGATTATATCCTTTGGCCGGACTGTTGGACTATGAAGATACAAGATTGAAGACTTCGTCTCGTATCCGGATGGGACTCTACTTGGCGTGGAAGGCAAGCTAGGCAATACGGATATGGATATCTCCTCCTTTGTAACCGACCTTGTGTAACCCTAACCCTCTCCGGTGTCTATATAAACCGGAGGGTTTTAGTTCGTAGGACACAACAACTACAACATACAATCATACCATAGGCTAGCTTCTAGGGTTTAGCCTCTCTGATCTCGTGGTAGATCTACTCTTGTACTACCTATATCATCAATACTAATCAAGTAGGACGTAGGGTTTTACCTCCATCAAGAGGGCCCGAACCTGGGTAAAACATTGTGTCCCCTGCCTCCTGTTACCATCCGCCTTAGACGCACAGTTCGGGACCCCCTACCCGAGATCCGCCGGTTTTCACACTGACATTGGTGCTTTCATTGAGAGTTCCTCTGTATCGTCGCCATTAGGCTCGATGGCTCCTACTATCATCGATAGCGATGCAGTCCAGGGTGAGACTTTTCTCCCCGGACATATCTTCGTGTTCGGTGGCTTTGCACTGCGGGCCAATTCGCTTGGCCATCTGGAGCAGATTGAAAGTTACGCCCCTGGCCACCAGGTCAGGTTTGGAAGCTTAAACTACATGGTATCCGTGGAGACTTGATCTTCGACGGATTCGAACCTCTGCCTTGCGCGTCACGCGGTCACGATGAGTATGATTTAGCTCTACCATCGGATAGTGTTAAGATCGCACCGGCAGCCGCTCCGACCCTCAATTCGGAGCCAATTGCGCCTTCCACGGATGGGTGGATGGACCCCGCCGCGGAAGCCTTACCCTTAGTGGCGATCGAGCCAAACATCGACCTTACCTTGCACGAGAGCCGTGTTGTTAAACTGCCGGATCCTTCTTCGGCCATGGACTCCGAGCCGCCTGCGCCCGTTCCTATCGAATCCGATTGGGTGCCGATCATGGATTTTACCTCCGCGGATATTTTTCAGCACTCGCCCTTTGGCGACATACTGAACTCATTAAGGTCTCTCTCCTTGTCAAGAGGATCCTAGCCGAACTATGCCCGGCAGGACTAGGATGCGGACGACGAAGAAATTCGCGGCCCGCCCACCACCCACTTAGTAGCCACTTTCGATGACTCAACCGACATGCTCGACTTCGACTCCGAAGACATCGACGGTATGGACGACGATGCAGGAAACGAAGAGAAACCACTGCCCACAGGGCACTGGATGCCCACTTCACCACATGACATATACATGGTGAACACACCAAAAGAAAACGACGACAAGGAACGGAAGGACGCAATGAAGGGTTGTCCTCTCGATAAGCAGTCAAAGCGGCGGCGTAAGCGCCGCCCCAAATCTTGCCTCGGTAGAAACAACGATCATACAGACCCAGCGTTAGAGCAGGGGGAACCATTGCCGGACCACGGCAACACAGAGGATCAAGCCGAACAACCTGACTCTGTCAAGGATAATAGTCCGGACGACTTCACACCGGACAGACACCCGGAGCAACAGAATGCCCGTCAAAGGCTTGTTGCCACCACGAGGAGTCTAAAAAAGCAGAAGCAAAGACTCAAGGCTGCACAAGACACACTCAGAATCAGATGGAGCAAAGTACTCAACGCAGCAGCGAAGTACGGCGGTGATCGCCCCACCAAGAGCTACCCGACGCAGAAGTTGCTACCTGAATTCGATGAGGAGGCCTTAGATCCCCCGCAACCAAAAATTAAAACGGCCACCTGGCCGGATAGACGACCTCACGGCCAACATAGAGCGGCAAGCAATGCCGCACTTAAGCCAATACGCGATCCACGCGATGGCTCGCATCAAAAGGACGGCGCAACCAGATCCATCTATGGACCATGCAGGCGCGCTCCAGCACACGATGCAACACAGCAAACATCCGAACACTACGGTACACCCAGATACAAGGGTGTCGCACACCCCCTACGTTTCACCGTCGAGGTGCTGGACCATGAATTTCCAGAGGGATTCAAACCCGTAAACATAGAGGCATACGACGGAACAACAGACCCTGGGGTCTGGATTGAGGACTATATCCTCCATATCCATATGGCTCGAGGAGATGATCTCCACGCCATTAAGTATTTACCCCTAAAACTCAAAGGGCCAGCTCGGCACTGGCTTAAAAGCCTCCCCGAAAGCTCCATTGGAAGCTGGGAAGAGCTCGAAGACGCTTTTCGGGCAAATTTTCAAGGGACTTATGTCCGACCTCCGGACGCGGACGATTTGAGTCATATAACTCAACAGCCCGGAGAGTCAACCCGAAAGCTTTGGAACAGGTTTCTTACTAATAAGAACCAAATAGTCGACTGTCCGGACACCGAAGCCTTGGTAGCTTTTAAGCATAGCGTCCGTGACGAATGGCTTGCCAGACACCTCGGTCAAGAAAAGCCGAGAACAATGGCAGCATTAACAAGCCTCATGACCCGCTTTTGCGCGGGTGAGGATAGCTGGCTAGCCAGATGCAGCACCAGCGACCCCAGTACATCCGAAGTTAGAGATGGAAACGGGAAATCACAACGCAACAACAATAACAAACACCGGAGTAAAGAAGACATCACGAAGAGCATGGCAGTAAACGCCGGATTCAAAAGCTCTCGGCCAAGTCAGCAAAAGCCGCCCTCTAAAGGCGCCAGAGATGAACTGTCCAGCCTAAACAAAATTCTGGACCATGTATGTCAGATCCATAGCACCCCCGGTAAACCTGCTAATCATACCCACAGAGAATGTTGGGTCTTCAAGCAGTCCGGCAAGCTCAACACCGTACACAAGGGGGAGGACACACCAAGCGAAGACGAGGATGAGCCTCTCAAGCAAGACACTGGGGAACAAAAGAAATTTCCACCAGAAGTCAAAACGGTAAAAGTGTTACACGTGATAAAGGGGAGAAACAAAGCGGCACTCCCAGATAATTATTCCCAAGGGCCTATCACCGCGGAGTCCTGCCACTGGTCGTTTCAACCAATCACTTTCGACCATCGTGATTACTCAGCAAGTATCCGGCGTACAGGATGGGCTGCCCTGGTATTAGACCCAATAATTGACGGATACCACTTTACACGAGTCCTGATGGACGGTGGCAACAGTTTAAACCTGATATACCAAGATACAATCCGCAAAATGGGGATAGACCCAACGAAAATTTGCCTCAGCAATACTACCCTTAAAGGAGTAACGCCAGGCCCAGGGGCTCATTGCACGGGCTCCCTACTACTAGAGGTTATATTTGGCTTCCCCGATAACTTCCATAGCGAAAATTTAACATTCCACATTGCTCCGTTCCAAAGTGGCTATCAAGCACTACTTGGACGCGAAGCTTTCGCTCGCTTTAATGCAATACCACATTACGCTTCCCTTACGCTCAAGATGCCCGGTCCACGTGGCATCATTACAGTGAATGGAAATATTAAGCAATCCCTGCGCGCCGAAGAGAGGGCGACTGCCTTGGCAGCCGCACACTAAAAATGGCCTCACCAGCTAACAACATTTGATAGGTCGTCAAGACCATGGATACAGCTAGACGAGTCCGGCGCAGCTATATGTAACTCACACAGGTTTGATAAGCCACACCCCTATTACAAATACAAGGGGCTCAACGCGCGCAGACAAGTGGCAATCTTTACTCATCTTGAATTATACATGGTTTCTTTAAACCTACCTTTTTGCATGACAATTTTCACCTAAGTTTCTCTCTTTTACAGATGACCATCGTGCTACATCTGTCCAGGATACGGCACAACGAGACACAGGCGCAAACGTGCAGCAGGGACCCGCTCTAAGGATTCTTTTTAGATTAAGACCATGCGTAAACCTTTTTTACTGTCTCTTGTTGATATACACCCCTTGGATTCTCAAATACAATTGAGAAGGCTGCTGACGTCTTGGCATGTGGCCACATCAGAATAAACGCCCGTACCTGGACACAAGGGGCTTCTTACAAAGGGCACTATTTAGGCCCGGTTTATACCATAAAGACCGAATAACTTAGGGAGTGTTAGGCGTCGCGAGTTTGGCCTTATATGCATCAGCTCCGAATCATGTCTTTGGTCAAATGTTGGGTTTGCCTGGCTCCTATGTTTTGGTACCTTACGTTCCGCTCTATCGGCTAAGGTAGCACTAGGAGAACTACTGGGATTGTGCCCTGGGTCATCCGGACGAGCACCTCAGTAGAGAAAGCCGAAAACTGACTGTCATGATATAGCGTGAGACTGGTCAACCACTCGATGACCTATTGGAATGTTAGAATTCCTCCGCCTTAACGAAGGGCCGTTTCCTAGCCAGGCATGTACGCACCCCGTATTTGGGAGAGTGCGGAGCCAACAGGGGCTATATAGTATCCCCACCGTCAAACTCCTATGGCTAAGTGAAAGTGTTAAAGCATTATAGTCCGGTTGCCTCGTTCGCTGCACTATCACCTCCTTAATAGGACCAAGACGTTGGGTTAAGTGCGAACACGCACCTTCTGCAAACACCTCCGCATTATATGCGCGGGGGTTGAAGCCGACGACTGCAATCTTTCAGGTTATACACATGTATACATAAACGTCCGCACAGGAGGCACCATATTACTTTTAGGCAAAAGTATAAACACAGCCTTAATAAATTTCATAAAAACATTATGTTTACAATGGGAATACATGTCACTCAAACATAATATTCTTCGAGCACTGGGCCTCTATGAAATGAGCACCCTCGAGAACCTCTTTGAAATAGTGCTCGGCAGCCACTCGGCCTATGGCCGAACCCTGCGCCGCAACAGTGGTAGCATCCATCTCCGCCCAGTATGCTTTAACACGGGCAAGGGCCATCCGCGAGCCTTCTATGCACGCCGACCTCTTCATCGCATTGATGCGCGGCACCGCACCAAGGAACTGCTGCACTAAGTTGAAATAGCTGTTCGGCTTCGGCTTTTCCGGCCACAGCTGATCCACGAAAGACCTCATGGCGAGTCCGGACAACCTATTTAGTTCGGCCCATTTGGCTAGATGGTCAGTCAATGGAAGTGGACGCTCTGGAACGTTGAATTGCGACCAGAACAGCTTGTCCACTTCACGATCTGTTTGACCTTGGAAGTATTTGGCCGCATCGGCAGCGCTCGTCGCCAAGTCCATATATGCGTCTGCCGAACTCCACAGCCGATCCAGAGGGGCATACCGTGGATCTCCGAAATTTCTCCGTAGCATGAAGGGCTTCCCAGCCGCAATATCCCCGGCTTCCCACAGCTCCTCCTTCTTTGCTCTCATAGCAGAGCGGGTGTCTTTGTTCGCCATCGTGGCCTTTTCAAGGTCCGCTGCCTTCAATCAGTTATCTTTTTCAAGGAACCGGCAACGGTCGGCAGTGTCTTTTAATTCTACGGCCATCTTGGTCATATTCTCTTTGCTCTCGCAATGCGCGGCCTTCTCGGCTTTCAACTCTTCGGCCGCCTTCAAAGCAGCCGCATTACTAACCCTTGCTTGTTCTTTGGCTTGGGCAAGTTCCGCCCGCAAGGTTTCCACGGTGGCAGCTCCATCTGCAGTCACAACATACTAAAGATACTGGCATCATGCTGCTCTTACTATGTGGCATTCACCAGAAAATAACACTTACCCTGTGCCTCGTCAAGCCTCTTGTTAACAAGCTCGATGTCGGCATCCGCGGCATCCAGTTGCCGCTTCAGTTCGGCAAATTCATGAGTCCGGCTAGCCACCGGAGCTCCCACTACCTGCACATTAAAGCGCTATGGTTATTGCCTGGGACTACGATCCTCTATTTGCCGCCGTTCTCGGTGACAACTAGAGTCTCAGGGGCTACTATCTACACAGGGCACACCTAAAAATGTGCGGTACCATCACAAATGTACATCATTTTACGTACCTCAAAGCCCGTCAGTAGACTCATAAAGGCATCATGCAACCCGCTTTCGGCGGATGAGATCCTTTCCATCACCGTACCCATCAATGTATGGTGTCCTTCTGAGATGGCCGCTCGCTCCAACAACTCTCTCAGTACATCCGACCGCATACCAGACGGTGCCAGACTCTTCTGTTTGCTCTCTTCGAGAGCCGGATGCTGGGGACTTCGGGTGACTATAGGATTATCTTCTAGCCTCACCGGATCCGGAGAGGCCCTCCGTGACGACACTTCAAGGTCGCCCACTTCTTGAGCGGAGGAGTCCGGGGGAGGCGTTTCGCTCTCCATCATCTCTGGAAGAAGATCCCCCGAAGACGAGCCCTGCTGAGAAGGGCTAAGATCCGAACTGCAATAAATACTTTGGTTATTTTCCTCAGAGGTAAGGTAGTATATCCCCACTGTCGGTGTCAAAACCGGCGGATCTCGGGTAGGGGGTCCCGAACTGTGCGTCTAGGTCGGATGGTAACAGGAGGCAATGAACATGATGTTTTACCCAGGTTCGGGCCCTCTTGATGGAGGTAAAACCCTACGTCCTGCTCGATTAATATTGATGATATGGGTAGTACAAGAGTAGATCTACCACGAGATCAAGGAGGCTAAACCCTAGAAGCTAGCCCATGGTATGATTGTTGTATGATGAAGTTGTCCTACGGACTAAAACCCTCCGGTTTATATAGACATCGGAGAGGGTTAGGGTTACACAAAGTCGGTTACAATGGTAGGAGATCTTGAATATCCACATCGCCAAGCTTGCCTTCCACTCCAAGGAAAGTCCCATCCGGACACGGGACGAAGTCTTCAATCTTGTATCTTCATAGTCCTGGAGTCCGGCTGAAGGTATAGTCCGGCTACCCGAACACCCTCTAATCCAGGACTCCCTCAGTAAACCCTGAACCAGGCTTCAATGACGACGAGTCCGGCTCGTAGATTGTCTTCGGCATTGCAAGGCGGGTTCCTCCTCCAAATTCTTCATAAAAGTTTGTAAACACCAAGAGTAGTGTCTGGCTCTGCAAAATAAGTTTCCACGTATTGCCACAGAGAGAATAATAGTAACACAAATCTAATCTGCTGATGTATTCCGCAGCATGACATCACACTACGGCAAAGCCTTTATTTGAATCGTTTTCACTTTTCCACCTCAGCGTGTTTTGCGAGGCGGTTTCCTTGTCACGTCTTGTCAAAGCAGAGATCGTGTCCCCCATTTACGGGATTCTCATCAATACGGACGTGGGTAACCCAACCGCGCCATTTATCACGGCGCTTGGGAGGCAAGCGAGTTTTACTAGGCTGGTGGGGACGCATAGTCGCATCCGCCCATATAAGGGGATAAGGATCCACCTTTTTACCTACGCCTTCTTCCTCCTTTGCCTATTCATCTTCTGCGCACCCGAGCTCCAGCGCCCAAGCCCGCACTTCCTACCTCAACCTTCTCCAACAATGTCCGGAGCGGGAGGCAAGTGGATGGTCTCCTCCGTCACGGAGGGCCATGTCAAAAAGCTAAGGAAGAGTTCCCGGCATATGGTGGTGTCGGACTCGAAAGAAGGCGAAGAAGAAGAAGGCCATAGGGACTCGAAAGAGTTCCCGGCATGGTGGTGTCGGACTCATCGTCCGACGAGTCCGAGACGCACTCCTCCCGTGAAGACGAGGAGGAGGAAGAAGAGACCTCTCCCCCTCCAGCGGGGGGAGGAAAGAAGAGGAAGGCCGCCCTAGTAGGGAGGCCGAAGGGTCCAAGAAGAAGAAAACCCCTCTGCTGGACTACGCCCCCGACGCCGATGAGGACGAAGAGGAGTGGACGGACAGGGCCAAGCGTCCGGCGAAATCGTAAGTGTTCGGATACCAGAGTAACTCATGATATTCCTTTTGTTGCGCAGCTTTCCCTAATGTCGAATATAATCATGCAGCTCGCCCGAGGACGGGCTCGACGAGTCGTCGAGCGGCTCCCTGGATTCATCGGACGTGAATTCAGTTCCGCCCGCTGCCTCCCCTGTGCTGCGGATGACGCCGAAGTGGCGTCGCGACAAGCTCCGGGGCAAGAGGAGGTGGTCCAGGAGGAACCGCGAGGCGACCTCCCGGACTCCAGGAGTAAAGGGGACCAGACCCCCCAGGGCTCCAAGTCCGGCTTTAAGCCGGACACCGCGCCGGAATCATCAACGGTTCCGGACTGCGGCAGGCGAACTCCTGCCAAGAGGAGCAAGCCTATTGAGCCGGCGTCCTCCGTCCAACCGGAGGCGCCGGACAATCTGCTGGAGGTGCTTAAGGGCACCTCCATCGACGAGGAGCACCGTACCATCATGAGTACGGTGGTCCAGAAAGTTCGGTCCGCCAAAAGCGGACTGACTGAAGCTTGTGCTAGCCTTCTAATAGGCTTCGAGGTAAGTAAAATATGTAAAAATATTACCGCATAGACAGTAACCCCTGATGCTCTGTTTGGCGTTCGGAAAGAAAAGCCGAATAGAGGATCTATTAAATATCACAGGAGTCTAACTAAAAAGGAGTCAATATATGTATGCAGGCTTCGCTGCTGGCCACTGCCGCACTGACTGCGGTGGTGGGTGCCCTGAAGCAGGGCCTCGAGCGGACCGAGCAAGAGCTTGGCCTTGCCAAACAGCAGCTCGAGGAGAAAGAAGGTAAGAGATACCTTATAGAAAAAATGCCTATAAGAAGACGCAATTGCAAAAAATTACAGGAGTACACTGCTTATTGTAGGGGCCACAACTGAGGTGGCGACCCTCAAGCAGGCGCTATCCGAGGCCGAGAAGAAAACGGCCACGGAGTGCACCGAGCGGGAGAAATTTGAGGCGCAGGTCGGCGAGGTGCAGCAAGAGCTTCAGGCTCTCATGAAAAAACATGAGAGTTTGGAGCTCAACTCGAAGACGTGAGCGTCTGAGCTTGCTGCGGCCCTTAAAACTGCCCAATCTGCCAAGGCCGAAGCCCAGAAGGCCCTCCAGGAATTGGAAGCGGTGAAAAAGATAGCAGCGGGTAAGGCATTCTCTATGCAAAGCAGACATATAAAAGTAAACTACTTGTTACTTACCCGAATCCGGAGCTCTCCAGGGGCATTCGCAGATCTTCCCCGCAGCATATCCGATGCCGTCGCATTCTACCGAGCCGAGGAAGGCAGCTCGACGGAGAAGGTGTTCTGGTCTCAGTACGCTGAGGCTGGACACCCTGTGCCCTTGAGCGACCAGCTGAAGCAGCTGGTCGAGCTCCACAAGGCGGCCGAACAAGCCCTGAAGGGCTTCATAGTTCGGTTGTGGCCTGGAGAGGCCCTACCTAGGATCTACTTCGGACTGGTGCGGTGGCTGGTGGAGGCTTGTCCAAGGCTCGAGGTCATCAAGCGCTCCGTCTGCATCGAAGGTGCCCGTAGGGCCCTTGCCCATGCAAAGGTGCACTGGGGTAAGCTGGACGGTGAGAAGCTTGTGAGGGACGGGCCGCCGCCGGGGAAGGAGCATCGCAAGCCCGAGAAGTATTACAAGGATGTTCTGGCTGGTGCCCGCCTTATGGCGGATGAATGTACCAAGGATGTAATTTTTGAATGAACTCGCTCGTGTTATCCTGTGCGCTGAAAACTTGTTCATATGTGCTAAGCAATGCTTGTTGAATTTAAAATATTACTTTTCTGTGCGGCCGTTTATCGAAAAATTGAGAGATGGCCAGTCGTCGGCTTCTGCCCCCATGCCACTAGTGCTGGGGTGTTCGGGATAAACCTGAGCGCTCTTTTTCCCATGATTGGGTCCGTCGAGGGAGGCGCTCAGCACAACGAACAAGGCAATCGGACTATAATGCTTGAACACTCTCACTTAGCCATAGAACGCTATAATTTTAAATTTCGGCGAAGCCCCTAGTATTCGGAAGACCGAGTTCGGGGCGCTATCCACGCCTTGGCCAGACAAAGCCGGTTCCTCGCTCGAAGCGGCATAAGTCTTTAAGGACTCAAAAAACCTCTCGAACAGCGACCGGTCTCTCGCCACATCATGACAGTCAGTTTTAGCTTTCTCTACTGAGGTGCTCAGCCCAGCTCAACTGGGGCACAATCACAATAGTTCTCCTAGTGCTACCTTAGCCGATATAGCGGAACGTAAGCCACCAAAACATAGGAGCCGGGCAAACCCAACTATTGACCCAAATCATGATTCGGAGCCAATGCATATAGTGCTATAAGTTTGGGGTGCCGCACTTGTGAAAGTGTACGGACTTCTCACGCCATATTGATGGGTACTGAAGCCCCTGGCGTATTTTTGCCGTACCACAGTGTACGGATGCAACATGTTATTAATAAACATATATGTAAAAAAGAGGATAATGCAAAAAATAGACAAAAAGCTATGCATTGTTTATAGAAAGGCTGCTATGAAAGCGGAATGATACAAATAGTGCGATAAGCAAAAGAAATTGGACTATTTAACATGTCCTGGCCAGGGGCAGGCCGCGGAATTGTATTAAAAAACAGGTATACTGCTCGCAATAGAGACCACCTGGGAGTTCCATAATGCAGCGTGGCTTGTCTGCTTTCCTGGATCTTGCATCGTTTGTGCGGCAGTTGAATTGCCGAATGGGTCATCCGAAGTATGGAGTCCTGAGAGTAAGAGAAAAAAAGGAAAAAAAGGAATCCGGCAGCCCCTGGTGCGGTTTAAGCCGTATTTCGGGCGTGCTGTGATAGTGCCCCTTCCCCTGTGCCCATGGTATTTCAAGAGCGTAGTTATGTACACGAAGCACTGGTTTCGCTATATCGCGAGGGCTAGGGTTGGGGCCGCATTGCTACGCTAGCTCAGAACGTGCCAGGCGGTCTTGTTGTAGGGTACTCCGGGTGCGCTTGACAGTGTCCGGCTTTTTGAAGGCCGAACTGGAGAACTTCCTAGAGAGGCTGCTTTGTACTTCTGCTGCGAGCGATGCCGTGTGCTCCTCCGTTCGGAGGGAGTGTTTAGTGTTCCCATTGACCGTGATTACTCCTGTAGGGCCTGGCATCTTGAGCTTGAGGTATGCATAGTGCGGTACCGTGTTGAATTTTGCGAATGCGGTTCGCCCGAGCAGTGCGTGATAGCCACTATGGAACGGGACTATGTCGAAGATTAACTCCTCGCTTCAGAAGTTATCCGGAGATCCGAAGACCACTTCCAGTGTGACTGAGCCTGTACAGTTGGCTTCTACACCTGGTATGATGGCTTTAAAGGTCGTTTTGGTGGGATTGATCCTAGAGGGATCTATGCCCATTTTTCGCACTGTATCCTGGTAAAGCAGGTTCAGGCTGCTGCCGCCATCCATGAGGACTCTTGTGAGATGAAATCCGTCAATGATTGGGTCTAGAACCAATGCGGCGAAGCCGCCATGACGGATGCTAGTGGGGTGGCCCCTTCGATCAAAGGTGATCGGGCAGGAGGACCATGGGTTGAACTTTGGGGCGACTGGCTCCGTCGCATATACGTCCCGTGACGCACGCTTCCGCTCCCTCTTGGGGATGTGGGTTGCGTATATCATGTTCATCGTCCGCACTAGCAGGGGAAATCCCTTCTGTCTACTATTGTTCGGCGGCCTGGGCTCCTCCTCGTTGTCGCTATGCAGCCCCTTGTCATTGTTTTCGGCTCTTAACTTGCCTGCCTGAACACCCAACAATCCCTGTTGGTGTGATTGGCTGGCTTTTCGGGGGTGCCATGTATCTGGCACAAGCGGTCGAGTATTCGGTCCAAACTGGACGGGCCCTGAGTATTTCTTTTGAATGACTTTTTCCGTTGACCGGATTTGTAGCCTCAGAATCCGGCATTAACTGCCGTATCCTCGTTGCTGTCGCTGTTAACACGGCGCTTTTGTTTGTTCCGACGCGACCTGTCACTTTTGTCCTTGGTATTCGAATTACCAGGGTTCTTGGTTAAATTGTTGCTGCTAGCTAGCCAGCTGTCTTCTCCCGCGCAAAAGCGGGTCATGAGTGTCGTGAGGGATGCCATAGATTTCGGCTTTTCCTGTCCCAGGTGCTAGGCAAGCCACTCGTCACGGATATTATGCTTGAAGGCCGCTAAGTCCTCCGCGTCCGGACAGTCGACTATCTGGTTTTTCTTTGTTAGGAACCGTGTCCAGAATTGCCTGGCCGATTCCTCTGGCTGCTGACTTATGTGGCTTAGGTCATCGGCGTCCGGTGGTCGCACATAAGTGCCCTGGAAATTATCAAGGAATGCGGCTTCCAGGTCCTCCCAAGAACCGATTGAGTATGCTGGCAAGCTGTTAAGCCAATGCCGGGCCGGTCCCTTAAGTTTGAGTGGGAGGTATTTGATGGCGTGTAGATCATCACCGCGGGCCATGTGGATATGAAGGAGATAATCCTCGATCCATACCGCAGGATCTGTTGTGCCATCGTATGATTCGATGTTTACGGGTTTGAAGGCCTCAAGGATTTTATGATCCATTACTTCATCTGTGAAGCATAGTGGGTGTGCGGCACCTCTGTATTTGGCTATATCACGACGCAGCTCGAAGGAGCTTTGTCTGTTGAGTTCAGCCCGGCCGGATTTATTGCATCCGGAGTGACGATCATCGTCACGTGCCGTGGGGCTCCTGCGTGATCTGTAGATCGATCTTGTTTGCCTTGCCTTGTCCTCCAGTATGTCGCGCAGGTCGGGCGCATTTTCCCGTGCCTTAGTATGCTTGACACGGCGTTGGGGCATGGCTTGAGTGGAGGGCCAAGAGGCCTCTCTGTCGTAGCCACGAGGTGGCCGGTCAGCCTTGTCATGCGCTGGTGATGTAGGTGCTTCCTCCTCTAGTCGGGGTAGCAGCCTGCGCTTTGGGTAACTCTTGGAGGGGCGTTCGAGTTCATACTCTTCAGCCGCAAGGACTTTAGTCCATCTGTCAGCTAGCAAATCCTGATCAGCTCTAAGCTGTTGCTTCTTTTTCTTGAGGCTGCTTGCCATGGCCATAAGCCTGCGTTTAAAATGCTCTTGTTCGGTGAGATCCTCTGGCACGACGAACTCGTCGTCGTCGAGGCTTGCCTCGTCTTCGGAGGGAGGCGTATAATTATCATCCTCAACCTCTTGGTCCGCCGCCCTCTCGTGAGGGCTGGCTTCTCTGTCCTCCTGTGCTGAATCTTGCTGGAGGGGGTGTTCTTCGGCGCTATCCGGAGTAGTATTATCTCCCGTGCCGGAATCACCGTTTTTGCTTTGGCGGGATTTAGAGCGGTGCTGCTGACGCTGACGCTTGGGCTGTTTCTTAGATGTATCGTCCCCTGCTGTTCCATCGCCATCTCCATCATTTGGAGTGTCCACCATATATATGTCATATGACGAGGTGGCCTTCCAGCGCCCTACAGGTGCTGGTTCTTGTTCGTCTCCTGCATCGTCGTCCATGTCGTTGATGTCTTCGGAGTCGAAGTCAAGCATGTCGGTTAAGTCGTCGACAGTGGCTACGAAGTGGGTGGTGGGTGGGTTTTGAATTTCCTCATCGTCCGTACCCCAACCTTGCTGACCGTAGTCCGGCCAGGGCTCTCCTGATAAAGAGAGAGACTTTAGAGAATCCAGGATGTCGCGGAAGGGCGAGTGCTGAAAGATGTCCGCAGCAGTGAACTCCATTATCGGCGCCCAATCAGATTCGATTGGCAGGGGCGCGGGGGGCTCGGAGTTCGGAGAGGAATCCGGCTCCTCGGAGTCACGGGCCATGCGGAGTGCGGGGCTAGAGTTCGGCTCGATCGCCTCTGAGATCGCAGCCCCTGAGGCAGCGTCCAACCGCTGATCCTCGATCGACGCAGTAGGCTCCGAATCAATGGTCGGATCCGATGCGTGTGCGGCCTCCAAGGCGCTGTTCGGCGGCAGAGCTATATCATGCCCATCGAGACAGTGCGGCGCGCTTGGCTGTGGCTCGAATCCGTCGAAGATCAAGTCCCTGCGGATGTCAGCCATGTAGTTTAGGCTTCCAAACCTGACCTGATGGCCAGGGGCGTAGCTTTCGATCTGCTCAAGGTGGCCAAGCGAATTGGCCCGCAGTGCGAAGCCGCCGAAGACGAAGATCTGTCCGGGGAGAAAAGTCTCACCCTGGACTGCATTGTTGTTGATGATCAAAGGAGCCATCGGGCCTAAAAGCGACGACACAGAGGAACTCTCAATGAAAGCACCAATGTCGGTGTAAAAACCGTCGGATCTCGGGTAGGGGGTCCCGAACTGTGCGTCTAGGTCGGATGGTAACAGGAGGCAAGGAACATGATGTTTTACCCAGGTTCGGGCCCTCTAGATGGAGGTAAAACCCTACGTCCTGCTCGATTAATATTGATGATATGGGTAGTACAAGAGTAGATCTACCACGAGATCAAGGAGGCTAAACCCTAGAAGCTAGCCTATGGTATGATTGTTGTATGATGAAGTTGTCCTACGGACTAAAACCCTCCGGTTTATATAGACACCGGAGAGGGTTAGGGTTACACAAAGTCGGTTACAATGGTAGGAGATCTTGAATATCCGCATCGCCAAGCTTGCCTTCCACGCCAAGGAAAGTCCCATCCGGGCACGGGACAAAGTCTTCAATCTTGTATCTTCATAGTCCTGGAGTCTGGCTGAAGGTATAGTCCGGCTACCCGAACACCCCCTAATCCAGGACTCCCTCACCCACTATTAAAGTACTTTCTGATTACTTACAGCTCGTTGGAGGGCTAATCCCTACGCGGACTTTGTGTGGCAAGAGCACCCTCCAAGGCAAGACCCTCTGGTGGAGATTTCTTCTCCCGCTTGGAAACCTTGGTTTCCGGATCTTCAGAGGTAGTCCTCTTCCTTCCCCGGGGTGAGAGAATGTCCGATTCCTCCCCTCGGTTATCCTCCCTCACGGAGGCGCTCGTTCCCTCGGTCGGAATAGGTAGCGATGGAGGCCCGCTTTTGCCCTCATTATTCCCCCTTTGTCTTCCTTTGAGGGCTCCGGGCAAGGTGCTAGCTCGAGCATCTTTTCCAGTACCGGATTTTCCAAACCCTCAGGAAGGGGGGCCAAACACCGAATCATCTTCACCTTTGTTATCCAGTCCTGGTCAAAGAGCGATTTCTCAGAATAACGTCATAATAAATGAAAGACGGTCTGTTCGGCTAAAGGATAACTTACTTGGTCGGCGGTGCGGTTGCTGCCCAGGACCACGTCCTCGGTAGTATCCAGACACTCTATTTGGGGTCCGAAGAATGATTTGTACATCTCCTCGTGCGTCAGGCCGAGGAAATTCTGAATAGTACACGGCCCTTCTGGGTTGAACTCCCACATGCGAAGGGGCCGGCGTTTGCAAGGCTGGACACGATGAACCAGCATGACTTGCGCCACCATAATCAAACTGAAATCTCCTTCGAAGAGTTTTTGGATGCGGCTTTGCAGTACAGGCACGTCCTTGGCAGGACCCCATCTCAGCCCTCTGCTAATCCATGACATCAGTTGTGGTGGAGGACCTGAGCGGAACGCAGGGGCAGCCACCCACTTGGCACTTCTGGGAGCTGTGATGTAAAACCACTCATGTTGCCATAATCCGGACACCTCTAGAAAGGAACCTTTGGGCCACGGAGCTCCTGCTATCTTGCTTATTAATGCGCCTCCGCATGCTGCATACTGCCCCTCGACCATCTTCGGCTTCACGTCAAAGGTCTTGAGCCATAGGCCGAAGTGAGGGGTAATGCAGAGGAAGGCCTCACACACGACAATGAATGTCGAGATGTGGAGAAAGGAGTCCGGGCTATATTGTGGAAATCTAGCCCGTAATAAAACATCAACCCCCTGACAAAGGGATCTAGAGTGAGGCCTAGTCCTCGAAGGAAGTGGGAGATGAACATGACATCTTTGTTGGGTTTAGGAGTAGGGATGACCTGCCCTCGGGCAGGCAGCCGATGCGAAACCTCGGTGGTCAAGTATCTGTCCTCCCTCAACTTCTTGATGTCTTATTCCGTAACGGAGGAGGGAATCCATCGGCCTTGAAGGCTAGATCCGGACATGATTGAAGGTCCCAAGCACCTGACCTGGGCTTTGGGTGTTAGAACTCGAGGCGGGGGAAGGATTCGATTGAGCATGGGAGGGAAAAAAGTAAAAGCCTTGTCCCTTTATAAAGAGGGTGAATATCGAGCGTCCTCTCCGTAGCCGTTTGGGACTTGCCTATAATCTAGGAGTCCTAGACACGGTTGGGTTACCCACGCTCGTATTGATGAGAATCTCGTAATAAGGGGACACGATCTCTGCTTCGATAAGACGTGTCAAAAAACTGTCTCGCGTTATGTGCGTGGCTAGTTAAAGAAAATGGTTCGAATAATCACCGGGCCATGGCATAATGTCGTGTTGCCAAAACAAGTCCGCAAATTAGATTTGCAGAAATATTATTCTCTCTACGGTGGTATGTGGAACTTATTTTGCAGGGTCGGACACTATCCTTGTATTCAAATTTTTTTGTGATGTATTCGGAGGAGGAACCCGCCTTGCAATGTCGAAGACAATACTGCGTGCCAGACTCATCGTCATTGAAAGCTTGGTTCAGGGGCTATTGAGGGAGTCCTGGATTAGGGGGTCTCCAGACAGCCGGATTATATCCTTTGGCCGGACTATTGGACTATGAAGATACAAGATTGAAGACTTCGTCTCATGTCCGGATGGGACTCTACTTGGCATGGAAGGCAAGCTAGGCAATACGGATATGGATATCTCCTCCTTTGTAACCGACCTTGTGTAACCCTAACCCTCTCCGGTGTCTATATAAACCGGAGGGTTTTAGTCCATAGGACACAACAACTACAACTTACAATCATACCATAGGCTAGCTTCTAGGGTTTAGCCTCTCCGATCTCGTGGTAGATCTACTCTTGTACTACCTATATCATCAATATTAATCAAGCGGGACGTAGGGTTTTACCTCCATCAAGAGGGCCCGAACATGGGTAAAACATTGTGTCCCCTGCCTCCTGTTACCATCCGCCTTAGACACATAGTTCGGGACCCCTACCCGAGATCCGCCGGTTTTGACACCGGCAGCTTGCATCATAGAAACCTTGCGAGGTGTCCCTTGCCTTGATCTCTCCTCCCCTCACGAGCCAGACTGGTGAGGCCACCCTTGAGGAGGTTTTGCATTGTCCACCTCGTGAGGCTCGACCCCTCGCGAGGGTCTTGAGTGTTTGCTGGTGAAGATGGGACGTACAGGGCCACTGATCGAGCCACGCCGTGGGCCGCAGGCAGGCAAGTCTGGGGACCCCCGTGCCTAGAACACCGACAGTAGCCCTCGGGCCCAAGGTGCGCTCGGGCTTGGCTTCGATGCGAAGCCAAAAGGCAAGTGCGGAGTGCCGCGGGCCCCAACAGCCTGCGACCACGGTTGGCGCGTGGCGACTGATTGGACATGGGCGTCTCCGCTTCCCCATGCTGCCTCGGCAATTGCCCGTCTGACAAAAAGGCCCGTGCGGGCAATGCTTGCCTTCATTGCTTTCCTTCGCCTTGCTCCAGATCCCCTCTCTTGCTCCTTGCTTTCGAAATCTCCAGATCTGCTTCAATCGCCTTCCGAGCTTCCAACAAATGGTGCCCCGAAAGGCCAATGCAGCTTCGCTACCTGCCTGGTGCGAGCCGGCTCTGGACATGCCCAATGTCTTGGAGAAGAACCTCGCCACCACGCACCTGCTGACGGCGGGGGAAAACAACGAGAAGGGGAAGACCAAGCTCCGGGCTGGCTCCGCCGTGCTAGAGGCTTCAAAGAGCTCCTTCTACCCCTTCTTCATGAGCAACGTTGTCATGGGCCTGGTTCCCCCCCTTCTCCGACTTCTTCTACTCCATCCTCCAACATTACAGGTTGCAGGCCCTCCATCTCCATCCCAAATCCGTTCTTCTCTTGTTGATCTTTGCCTTTTACTGTGAGGCATATGTTGGCATGATGCCGTCCGTGGCTCTGCTGCACCACTTCTTCTTCCTCCGAATCAACGACGGCCACACCACGGGGTGCGCCAACTTCGTCGCAGCCGGCAAGGCTAACGCGATCTCAAAGGCCGGAAAGAAGGCCGATGGTTTCAGGAGCAAGTGGGTCATGATGGATGCCAAATGTGTCCACCCGCGGTTGAAGCTGCCGACGGAGATGCTGCAGTTTGACAAGGGGTGGTCTTGCGTGAAGCTTACTGATGACCAGGCGAAGTCGGTGCTGGAGAAGATGAACGCCGACTTGAAGCCGGGCAATGCGAAGGCGGCGAAGCTGACGGGGGCCATGCTCTTGAGGGAATTCCTGGTGCTGCGGGTGGCTCCTCTCCAGGCACGCTCACGCACTTTGTGGACGCTTGAGGACGGAGAAGACCGGCTTAGTTTGAGCCCGGAGGCCTTGTCTGAAGAGGAGCTGGTTGTGGCTCTCCGCCTCCTGGTCAGGGACGACCAGGAATATCCACCGAATGCCCACATTCCCTTGTTCCTTTGGAAGGACGGGGCGCAGGTCGTGGCCGCCATGCCCACCTTTGACGGGCGTGGCCTGGTGCCACCGGCTCCCCCTATGGTCCCGGTGGCGACGGCGACGGTGGATCTGTTTTCTCGCGATTCCCACGGGGATGGGGAAGAGGAGGAGGGCGAGGAGCGCGACCCGGAGGCGACCCCCGAGGGGATGGGGGAGACCTCCCCCTTGCGCAAGGCCGACATCTTCCGCCTCCTGCCTGACGATGATGACGAGGCCGACGTCCTCCCGGAAAGGGGGGAGCCGCCCGTGGTTCCGACGAAGGGAAGGTCGATGCTACTCTCCCGAGACGACACTCCTGCCTCAACACTGCCTGGAGCTGCTTCCGGTCCATCTGCTGCCTCTGCTTCTGCTCCTGGAGCCCGCACGCCTGCGCCTCAGGCTGCGAGGCTCTCCGGCTTCAAGCTTACGAAGCGGAGGAACTACGCCGCGGTGGACCAGTAAGTGTTCTTGTCCTGCCTTGTTCTTGCTTCTGATGCTCGTCCTTGACTCTTCTTCGTTGTGCAACCAGGCTGACGCCCGTGGCGAAGAAGAGAAAGGGGGACGAGGTGGTGCTGCTCGAGCCCAGATCGCCTTCTGCGGCCGCGCCCCTCTCCATGAATAAGGGCAGCGACGGCGCTCGCGCTTCTCCAGCCCGATCATCCTTGCGAGGCCTGGAAGAGCGTCCTCGGGAGGAGTCAGGCCCCGAGGCCCCACCAGCGCCGGAGGTGCCAACGTCCGGCTCGGGTGTCAGGACCCCGATTCCAGGTCACATCGATCTAGCCGGTAACACCTCATATCACATTGCGGCCTCACGCACGGTATCCCATGGGTGTCGCCTTACCATGGCCCGGGAACGTTTGCACCTTTTGGCTCACGTATATGATAGTGTCTCTAGCATCCATATGACAGAGAACCCGGGCCGACATGGCTAGTCGTGAACCCAAAGCGGCACAGACCTATGGAGACAGGCATACATGAATCACATCGAGCATGTCGGTCATCAGCGAGCGAATCCGGGCTGTAGCACTGGGCTAACAGGACTCTGGGGAACCCGGGCTGTAGCAGGCTAGGCAGGACTCCGGATGTCACCGCGTGACATTTCTCCGAAGGGACAGACATAGAAACGAAGTGAAACACATGCCGGCCAGTCAAGTGTCTTGAGCAGTAGTGCTGGGCTAGGAGGACTCCGGTGAACCGGGCTGTAGCGGACTACTATGGCTCGAGGAACACTAGACTACATTTCCCCATAAGAAAGGCTGCCAAGGATAAACAACTAGATTGTCGGATATCACTCATACCAAGCATTTCAATCATACACACAATATGCCCGATATGAGTAAATACAACATGGCATCACAACAAAACTCTACAACTCAAGTACTTTATTTAGAGGCTCCAAAGAGCCATACATAACATGTTCATACAGGTAGGGTCACATGACCCGACACTCAAGTCATACAAGCATACAAACACATGCTGAAGCAAATAGTCTGAGTACAGACACTAGAAAGCAAGAAGGCTTCTCGAAGCCTATCTATCTACATAGGGCGCTTCATGGCCAGTATCACCACCTGGGTAGCTAGTCACTCGTCGACATCAAGGTCTACGTAGAACCCATCGGAGGGGGCGGTGTTGTCGTCTGAAAACAGTAATTAAATAAACATGAGTACAAAGGTACTCAGCAAGTCTTACAACAGAACCTACTATACATGCTCATTCTCAAGAAGGTGGTGGAGTTATTGCAGCAAGCCAGCTTTGACTCTTGGCTAAGCTATCCTACGAGACTCCACTAGTAAAATAGTTTTCGCACACGAGTCCACTACTCACCAACACAATACTCCACTGGGGATCCTTCCTCGTCATCCTACGCGGGGGCCATCCTCGGTACTCACACTTATCTTGAGTCTTTTAGTAGTAACCATTAACTTGTCTATGAATTGTATAGGCAACCAAGTAGTCCTTTACCGCAGACGCGGCTATTCGAATAGATGATGTTAACCCTGCAGGGGTATACTTCTTCATACACGCTTTCACCACTTACTGCCGTTTACACGACGTGTACTCGGCAACCTTCAAGCGGAAGCCCAACGAGGGTGTCGGCCATGGCCTACCTAAACACTTAAGTCCCTAGTCCAGGTTTATCGCCTATCTAGGTTCCATCCGTAGGGAGTCCGGCCGAGGTTTCCACATACGGCCCCGAACGATGTGAACAGGGTCCCGAGACGCCAAACGGGCGCCCGGCATACCCGACCACGGTGTATCTACCGCAACATAGCCGACCCCTAGGGTCAGCGCTACGCACGGCCGCCAACACATAACCTACAAACATCGGAAACTATTTACAACTCCTGGATAGAGTACTAGGGTGAATAAGAAGCCGAGAGGGTCAATTAAGGATCCCAATGCATGGTAGTAGCTGATTCTTAAAATCACACATACATATCTCAGTTCTTAGGGACGGCCTCAATGAAACAACCCACCATGTACTCCTACATGGCCTCTCATCGATACCTTTACCAATTCATGTTCAACACATCCCTCACATTACCGACATAAACATTTCACTCTAGCCCATCACCCAGATGAACCAGACCTGACACAACACTAAGCATAGCAGGCATAGCAAGGTAGGAAACACAAACATGGCTCAATCAACTCCTACACATGCTAGTGGGTTTCATCTAGTTACTGTGGCAATGACAGGTCATGCAGAGGGTAAGGGTTCAACTACAGTAGCACACAGCAGTTTGAATTGTGTTGTCTTAATGCAGTAAACAAGAGCAGAAGCGAGAGCATGGGTTTGTATCGGAATGATCAATGGGTTGCTTGCCTGATGTAGTGGTAGTAGGGTACTGCCCTTCAGACGGATACTCGGGGTTATCCTCGGAGGCAGAACCTACCACGAAAGACACACCGAACATAATCAACACATGACAATATGCAACAATATGATGCATGCTATGACATGGCAAAATGAATGTGTCTTGGCCTAATGCAAGCTAAAACAAAAAGGAATGAACCCATTTGAATCAAAGATTCAAATGTTAACTCATTTAACATGGCCTTATTAGTGCATTATCTTATTCTTCTTAAACAGCAAGGTTAACTTGTTTTGTTATGCATGAAACCATTATATATGGATAGATTGAATTTTTCTGATCATTTTTCATATATAAATTCTTTGATTTGGAGCTATGGTTGATTTTCTATGATTTTTAGAAGTTTTGGCTATTTTCTGGAATTTCCTATATAAGAATAATTCTAGTAATTGAATTAATGCGTCAGCATGACATAGGTGTGACGTCAGCGGGTCAACTGGGTCGGCCAGGTCAAACCTGACTGGTGGGCCCTGTCTGTGAGTGACTCAGCTAATTAACAGAATTATATTAACACCAATTAACTGTCAGTGGGGCCTGGGCCCACATGTCAGTGACTAAACTAATTAAAATTAGTTAAAACTAATCCTAAACTAATTAGCAGGCCGGCCCCACCTGTCATAGACTCAGGGGTGGTCAACCTGGGCCCACACGGGGTCAAACAGGGTCAACTCGCCGGTGTCTAGTCGCCTGCGAGGCCAGACACGGCGGAGCAGCGCAGGATTTGCACTTCGGCGACCAAAAGGACGGCGGAGACTAACTACGTGATGCGGGGAGGAAGCCGCGTCGAGTGGTGGCAGTGGGTGGAGCTGGGGTGGCCGGAAACGTCGCCGGCGACGAGTTTGGCGGCGGCCGGAGCTCGGGTAAGGTTGAACTAGTCGCTAGGGGGCACGGGGAGGCGCGTGGTTTGGTGCGTTGAGCTCCTGGAGGTGCGGTAGGACTAGTGGACAGGGTGGCGCGGCCATTGGGTGGCCGGAGCCTCGTCGGCGACAAGCTCCGCGGCGGTGCGTGCGGGTGATCTACGTGCAGTCGCTACGGGGCTCGAGAGAGAGAACGGAGAGGGTGGGGAGGTGGCTGAGCTCACGGGGGTCTCGTCGAGGCAGTCGGCGAGGTCAGGGATGAGATGATGCGGCGGGGACGGTGAAGGGGATCTCTGGTGGCCGGAGTTGAGGACGAGCTAGGTGCAACGTCTCCGGGGCGAGCGAGCGCTCGGGGCTCGACCTACTCGATGTAAGCGACGACGGCGGAGCTCGTGGACACGATGGCGCAGCGCGAGGACGATGGAGGGCGCGGCTACGACGACGGTGCGGCGACAAGGGCGTCGGCCATGCTGGGGAATGGCGAAGGGAGAGAGGCAGGGGGAATGGCGTGTCCACGGTCTTTGGGGTGCGACGTGGAGGCGTCCGGGCGTCCAGGGGTGTGGGCGGCAAGCAGGTGGTGCCGTGGCGAGCTCGGGCACGCCGGCATCACCTCCCTGCCTGCCTGGCGGGGAAGAAGCAGCTGGTTGGCGCGGGCCAGCATAGTGCTAAGCCGCCAGGTGGGCCAGCTGGTGGGCTAGGTGGGCTGCACCGGTAAGTTCCTCTCTCTCTCTCTTTCTTTTCCTGTTTTTTTATTTATTCTATTATTTCTGTAACTTCAAGGCTTTATTAAAAATGCCAGGGCATTTCCATAAATCATAAAATTAATCATGGCTACTGCTTAGAATATATCCAACAGCAAACATTTTAGTTTATGAATATTTGAGCATTTAAAATATTTTATAGCATTTAAATGCCCAAATGCAAATACTATAAGGATTAATCCAAAGACCTTAAGATGTCCTAGAAAAATGTGCACCATTTTTGTCAGGGGTTTTAACCCAAAACAAAAAGGGTGGGCTTTTTAGAAGGGCATTTTAGGTTCATTGAAAAAGTTTTTAGTAAACCCTAGTTGTTCCAGGGGGGTGCTGGGGGTTCTGTCATCCTCATTTCAAATTTAAGAGGAATTTAAACAAGATGCACACTCTAATGCTTGAACTAGCTAGGGTGTGACAACTCACCCCCACTCAAAAGAATCTCATCCCGAGATTTAGGATCCTCCGGAAAGAAGGTGGGGTACTCGAGTTGAAGACGATCCTCCCTTTCCCAAGTGGCCTCTTCCTCGGAATGGTGTGACCATTGAACCTTGAGAAACTTGATATTATGGCGTCGGGTGGTACACTCGGCTTGATCGAGGATACGAACAGGATATTCTCGATATGAGAGGTTATCTTGTAGATCAAGCGTTTTGTGGTCCACTCCACGGATGGGATCCGCGAAGCAACGCCTGAGTTGAGAAACGTGGAAGACATCGTGAACTCTGGAAAGATGTGAAGGTAGTTCCAATTGGTAGGCAACTTCTCCTCGTTTGGCAAGAATGCAAAAGGGTCCAATGTAACGAGGAGCCAATTTGCCTTTGATACCGAAACGATGGGTTCCCTTTAACGGAGTAACCCAAAGGTAAGCCTTCTTGCTGACTTCATAAGTCATGAGCTTATGTCTACGATCATATTGGCTCTTTTGACGAGATTGGGCTGTTTTCAATTTCTCACGAATAACGCGAACCTGCTCTTCTGCTTCCTGAATCATATCCGGGCCAAAGAGTTGTCTTTCCCCGGTTTCTGACCAGTTAAGAGGCGTTCGACATTTTCGTCCATAGAGAACTTTGAAAGCAGCCTTGCCCAAGCTAGCTTGATAACTATTGTTATAAGCAAACTCCGCGAATGGAAGGCATTTCTCCCAACCCATTCCGAACGAGATGACAGAAGCTCGGAGCATATCTTCCAGAATTTGATTGACTCACTCTACTTGACCACTTGATTGAGGATGGAAGGCGGTGCTAAAAGAGAGACGAGTTCCCATAGCATTTTGGAAACTTTCCCAAAATTGAGAGGTGAAGAGACTCCCACAGTCTGAGTTAATTTCCAATGGAACACCATGAAGAGACACTATTCGGGAGATGTATAAGTCAGCTAGCTGGCTAGCGGTGATACTCTCATGAACAGGTAGAAAGTGGGCTACTCTGGAAAGGCGGTCGATCACGATGAAGATGGCATTATTCCCTTTCTTGCTCCTGGGAAACCTAGTAATGAAATCCATACTGATTTTATCCCATTTCCACTCAGGAATAGCCAGAGGTTGAAGGGTGCCAGCAGGCCGTTGATGCTCTGCTTTAACACGACGACAAACGTCGCAATTAGAAATGTATTGATCGATTTCTCTCTTCATCCCAGTCCACCAAAACCTCTGGCGTAGGTCTTGATACATTTTAGTATTACCAGGACGAATGGTGAGAGGGGATTCATGAGCTTCCTTAAGGATCAACTGGCGTAGATGTTGTTTCTTGGGAACCACCAAGTGGTTCTCGAAGAAGACAGCACCTCGCTCATCCATGGAAAAACATTTAGCAACTCCGCTAGCGATGTTTTCCTTAATCCGGGATATGCCCTTATCATACCGCTGGGCGGTTATGATCTGATCCATAAGATTAGGCTTCGCCACCAGGGTGGATAGGAATCCTCGAGGAACAATGTGAATATTAAGCTTACGAAATTCCTCATGGAGAAGTGGTTGACTTTGTTGCAACATCAGGTTGTTACAATAGGATTTACGGCTTAGTGCATCAGCCATGACATTGGCTTTCCCCGGGGTGTAAGTTATTCCTAAGTCGTAATCCGAGATCAACTCGACCCAACGTCTTTGCCTGAGATTCAAATCCGGTTCGGTGAAGATATATTTCAAACTTTGGTGATCGGTGAAGATCTCGCAACGATTACCGAGGAGGTAATGTCGCCAAGTTTTGAGTGCATGGACTACAGCTGAAAGCTCTAGATCATGTGTGGGATAATTTTCCTCATGTGGGTGTAATTGCCGTGAAGCATAGGCAATTACCTGACGATCTTGCATGAGTATGCAACCTAGTCCTTGTCGCGAGGCGTCGCAATAGATAATAAAGTCCTTGGAGAAATCTGGTGGTACCAGTACAGGAGTAGATGTCAGGCGTCTTTTCAGTTCCTGAAAGCTGAACTCGCACTGTGGAGTCCACTCAAACTTTTTATCTTTCTTGAGGAGTTCAGTTAGAGGTTTAGCAACCCTGGAGAAATTCTCGACGAAGCGGCGGTAGTAGCTCGCTAAGCCAAGGAAGCTCCAAACTTGCTTGACCGTCTCAGGTGGAGTCCAACAAGGACAATTGAACTCGCTCGGGATTGACAGCAATACCCTTACCAGAGATTACATGGCCTAGATAGGTCACTTCTGGCAACCAAAATTCACACTTGGAGAATTTGGCATAAAGGCGATGCTCTCGAAGTTTCGTCAATACCAGCCTTAGATGTTCGGCATGTTCCTATTCATTCTTGGAGTAGATGAGTATGTCATCGAGGTATACTACAACGAATTTATCCAAATACTCCATGAAGACCGAGTTCATTAACCGAGAGAAGGTGGCTGGGGCATTGGTTAAACCGAAGGACATAACGGTGTACTCGTATTGGCCATAACGAGTAACAAAGGTCGTTTTGGGAATGTCCTCATTTCTGATTTTGATTTGATGGTAGCCCAACCTCAAATCCATCTTGGAAAAGACTGAGGATCCAGTGAGCTGATCATACAGATCGTTGATCCTGGGAAGCGGATACTTGTTCTTGATGGTGACCAAGTTGACAGGTCGGTAATCTACAACCATTCGATCCGTTCCATCCTTCTTCTTGACGAAGAGGACGGGGCAAGCCCAAGGAGAGGAACTAGGACGGATGAAACCCTTTTTCAAGGACTCATCGAGTTGGTTCTGAAGCTCGGCTAGTTCTAAGGGTGCCATCTTATAGGGTCTCCTAGAAATTGGAACGGTTCTTGGAACAAGGTCTATCACAAACTCGACATCCCTGTCAGGTGGAACACCTGGCAGTTCTTCTGGAAAGACATCCGGAAAGTCTCGGACTACCGGAACATCCTCAAGGTCTGGAAGGGGGTTGGCGTTTAGGGAGTAAAGCTGGCGCTTGGCCACTCGAGTTAAGATTGACTGTCTTGCCCGATGGGTGAGTAAGTTGAACGGTTCTAGTGGCACAATCAATCTTAGCATAATGAGCTGACATCCAGTCCATACCCAAGATGATGTTTATGTCCGAGGACTTGAGAGCTTTTAAGGATGCAAGGAAGACAAGTCTATCGATAAGAATTTCGTTCCCATGGCTTACTCTAGAAGTTTGCCATCTAGAGCCAGGGGTTTGAATTTCCATGGTAGAGGGCATGTCACATAGTTCTCGATATGAATGAATGAGATGCTCCAGTATCAAAAAGAATAGATGATGGATGGCAATTAACAAGGAGTGTACCAAGGACGACGTTAGGATCCTCATGAGCCTCCTCGGCTGAGACATAGTTGACATGGCCACGTGCAGTGGTGACCGACTTGGCATAGATTGTCTTTCCCGCTGGCTTACCACGACCAAGGGACTTCCTAGACTGATTGGGGTTGTTTTTCTGAGGACACTCTCGGCTATAGTGACCCGGCTCTCCACACTTGAAACATGTCACAACATTGCGGCGTGGAGCAGCATTACCAGCGGGGCCACCATAGGGTTTGGGCGGTGCAAACTGCTGGTTGGGATGAGGCACCTCAAAGGATGGCCTCGAAATGAACCTGGGTGGCAGTGCCGTGCTTGGAATCCACACCCGACGCTTCTGAGATCTAGAGCCGGATGAAGAGCCAAAATCACGGGAGTGCTTGCGTGAAGTGTCATAATCAGTCTGGCTTGTCTCAGCGCTGATGGCTTTATTGACCAACTTTTGAAAGGATGTGCACTCGTGCAGACAAAGATCACGGCGAAGCTCAGGGCTAAGTCCCTTGCGGAACCTTGCCTGCTTCTTAGCGTCGGTAGATACTTCTTCAGGAGCACAACGTGCCAGATTCCCAAATTCACGACTATATGCATCCACAGTCAGTCTTCCTTGGGTGAAATTGCAGAACTCCTCCCTCTTGCGATCTATGAGACCTTCCGGAATGTGATGCTCACGGAAAGCCTCACTGAATTTAGCCCAAGTAGTGATTTGGCCGACTGGGCACATGGCTTCAAAATTTTCCCACCAAAGGCTAGCAGGGCCTTCAATGTGATAGGCAGCATAAGTAACCTTATCAGCTTCGGCTACGTTGGCAGAACGTAGCTTGTGGGTGATGCTGCGAAGCCAGTCATCCGCGTCGAGGGGCTCGACGGAATGGTTAAACTTTGGTGGGTACAGCTTGATAAAGTCATTAATTGACACCAAGTCATTTCGCTGATGGCGTGCAGTGTTCTGCTCAATCCGCTCCAACAAGCGGTTAGTCTTACGCTTGTTTCTTTCCGCCTCTAGCATCACTTCGGCTAGAGAAGGCGGGTGAGGTAGATTTTCACCCCTAACTGCACTGGCTTCCCCCTGCTCTGGGGCAGCAGGGTTGCTGCGGGTGTTGACCATCCTAGGAGAAAAAAAGACAACGGTTTAGATAAGGATGGCTCAAACTTAGCAAGGAAGTGCAGAATGTAATGGATAACACGGAATGCAGAGATGTTCATCCGTATGTCATGGTAATATAAAACTGCCACATATATACCAATGGTCATACACACCATACATAGTTTAGTACAAGCCCAGGCTATAGTACAACTATGATGAAAGACGTTACATCTCATCGGAGGCATTCCAAGCTCCTATACATTATTTGTCTACACCTCCGGAATTGATTACACACAAAGTCATATTGCACAAGTCACACAGGACAGTGGAGATACAACTATTACAATACTAGTGATACTACTACTAACTCAGACAGCTCCGTATTAGTCCTCATAGAAGTCACCTCCATAGCCTGGAAGTTCAATGTGATCATCCGGGAACAAACGGTCCTGAGGAGCTTGTGGACCAAAGGGACTAGGATGAGGTCTTGGACCAACAAACGGTGGCTTGCAGGGACCACGGGGAGGGGTGATGCCTCCCACATCACGCCAATCCACCATGTCTGGCAGAGCAGATCTCACAGGATACAGATCCCTTGTATCCATACATCCTGCTTGCACCGTAGGTGCAAACAGAGTCAATGTGGCCCAATGATCAGTACGGGTGTTGAAAAGCTCCTGCCTCAAGGCCCGATTCTCTCGGCCCTTATCCTCGAGCATCTCGGCAGTGGTACGAGTTAGTGAGTCCTCCTGAGTGGAGTCGGCATAGATAGCCTGGAGATACCCTTGCGCTCCTGGAAGTGAAGCTAGCATGTAACGGAAGTCGGTGTTCCGAAGCAGGCCAGTCCGGACTCACATGATGGTCAACATGGAATAGGCAGCATCCTGCACAGCCATCTCAACAGTAACCCCGAGTCCATAGGAACAGTGGAGGGGCTCGATAGATCCAGGATAAGAAGGAAATATCCTAACGGTGCAGAAATATTGGCTTTGATTAAAGTCTCGGAACTGCTCTTCGACAGTGTATTCGGGATACCAACGGTAACCCGTCTCGATCATTACCCGGACTAACATAGCAGTACGACCGGGCACATCAAGGCACAGGGTCAGGCAAACCACTTGGTTTTGAGCATGAGTGGCCATCTGGAAGCACAACCACAATGCAAAGACATTGGAATTTCTAGGGAAAATTGGACAGCATAACAGCTGTAAATGCTCAGAAAATGATTTGAGACATCCACAACAGTTTGCAATACCACTCAACAACATCGTATCAAGGTTCTGATTCAACTGGCAACATACTAAAAGTAGTAGAAACTGTACTGAGGCTTGTAACAACAATCCTATAAGCTACTACGGATTAGTAACACGTGAACCTGATAGAAGAAGAGAGCCTAGTCCTTAACCCACGTTGAATGAGAAGAGAATGACTCAGATTAGAGGGCATAAGGTAAAGGAGTAAAAGATCCTTACGTTCCCTCCCACAATCAATTCCCCTACATATAACTAAAGCATTTCTAGACTCGACATCAACCAGTTTGGCTCAACAAACCTACAGGCAGTCCGGCTCTGATGCCAACGCTGTCAGGACCCCGATTCCAAGTCACATAGATCTAGCCGGTAACACCTCATATCACATTGCGGCCTCATGCACGGTATCCCATGGGTGTCGCCTTACCATGGCTCTGGACCGTTTGCGCCTTTTGGCTCACATATATGATAGTGTCGCTAGCATCCATATGACAGAGAACCCGGGCCGACATGGCTAGTCATGAACCCAAAGCGGCATAGACCTATGGAGACAGACATACATGAATCACATCAAGCATGTCGGTCATCAGCAAGTGAATCCGGGCTGTAGCACTGGGCTAACAGGACTCCGGGGAACCCGGGCTGTAGCAGGCTAGGCAGGACTCCGGATGTCACCGTGTGACATTTCCCCGAAGGGACATACATAGGAACGAAGTGAAACACATGCCGGCCAGTCAAGTGTCCTGAGCAGTAGTGCTGGGCTAGCAGGACTCCGGTGAACCGGGCTGTAGCGGACTACTATGGCTCGAGGAACACTAGACTACATTTCCCCATAAGAAAGGCTGCCAAGGATAAACAACTAGATTGTCAGATCCCACTCATACCAAGCATTTCAATCATACACACAATATGCCCGATATGAGTAAATACAACATGGCATCACAACAAAATTCTACAACTCAAGTACTTTATTTAGAGGCTCCAGAGGGCCATACATAACATGTTCATACAGGTAGGGTCACATGACCCGAGACTCAAGTCATACAAGCATACAAACAAATGCGGAAGGAAATAGTCTGAGTACGGACACTAGAAAGCAAGAAGGCTTCTCGAAGCCTGTCTATCTACATAGGGCCCTCCATGGCCAGGATCACCACCTGGGTGGCTAGTCACTCGTCGACATCAAGGCCTGTCGGATTTCGGGTTCCGGCAGACCCTTGAGGTTCGAACACTGGGGTGCGCGCGGAGATTTCGCCTTCTACCTCCCTGCGCCCCACCGCCACGCTAAGATCTAAGCTATGGAAAGAACAGCACAAGAGACACGAAGTTTATACTGGTTCGGGCCACTGTTGTGGTGTAATACCCTACTCCAGTGTGTGGTGTGGTGGATTTCCTCTTGGGCTGATGATGATGAGCAATACAAGAAAGAACAGCCTCGCGAGGGTCTGCTCTTGGCTGGGGTGATGAACTGCTGGGAGGAGTTCAACCACCCTTCTCTCTCTCTCTGTGTGTGTGATGCTACTCGATCCGATCCCAGCTTGTTTCTGGGTTGGCCGATTCTAGATCCCCTCTACCCTGGGGGTGGCTAGTCCTATTTATAGGCAAAGGCCCTGGGCCTCTTCCCAAATATTGAGCGGGAAGGGCGCCAACAATTGGCCATTTTGAAGGGGAACATCTGGTACACTTATCCTGACTAAAGTTGGTCTTCGCCTACCAAAGGCTCTGGCGGTGACGCTGGCTTGGGCTCCACAATGACTTCCTCCCTGACGTTGGGCTGGTCTTGGTCTTGTTGCACCGAAACGGGTGCCTTTGCTTGATGCTCTCGCCTGCGCTTGCTCCCTTAGCACCAAAGAGGAAAGGAGGACACTGCGCGGGCTGGCGCCCGCCTGGCACCCTTGGTCGTCATGGCTTGCGTCACGGGCACCTCGTGAGGTACCCCGCCTTGATCTCTCCGCCTCCTTGCGAGCCAGCCTGATGAGGCCGTGCCTGAGGAAGCTCTATGTCGTCCGCCCCACGAGGCTTGACCCCTCGCGAGGGTGTCACACCCTAGCTAGTTCATGCATTAGAGTGTTGCATCATGTTTATTCTTTCATCAGAAACCTGAAATGGGGATGACAGAACCCCCAGCCCCCTCTGAAACCATCTAGGGTTTACTAAAAACTTTTTCAATGAACCTGAAATGCCCTTCTAAAATGCCCATCATCTTTGTCTTGGTTCAGAACCTCTGCCAGAAGTGATGCACATTTTCCTAGGCCATCTTAGGGTTTTTGAATTAAATCATAAATATTTGAATTTGGGCATTTAAAATTATATAATATTTAAATGCTCAAATATCTCCAAACTAAAATGTTTCATGTTGGAAATAATCCAACTATGGACCAGGAGTAGTTTGGTGATTTTAGGAGTTGCCTAAGTATTTTTAATAATTCAACAAAGTTGCAGAAGTATTAAAAAAACAGAAAACAGGAGAAATAGAAAAACTTACCTGGCGCCAGCACCCGGCCCACCTGCCGGCCCAGCCCAGCGCCGCTCCAGCGAGCTGCTTGCCGGCCAGGCAGGCAGGCAGGTGCCCGACGGCGACCGCAGCGCGCGCCACGGAGCTGGCCGTCGCCCTGCTTCACCTCCTCGCCTCGGGGCTAGATGGATGAGCTCCACGCCGCGCCGTGAACCTCCAGGACACCTCCATTCTCCCCCAACCCCTCTCTCTCGCGCTCCCCCGCCATGGCCGACGCCATCGCCGCCACCCCCTCGCCGTAGCCACGCCCTCCGTCAACCCCACGCCGTGCCGCCGTGTCCAGGAGCTCCGCTACCCTCCTCTCCTTCGAGCAAGCCGAGCCCCGAGTGCTCGCAAGGCCCGAGCCCACCGCATCGACCTCGACCGAACCGCCGTCGCCGGAGATCCCCTTCAACGCCGACGTCGCTCCGGCCCGTCCTCGGCCGCACCAAGTGCTTCGTCGAACTCCCTGTGAGCTTAGCCATCTTCCCCTCCCTTCTTTTCTTGCTCCCGAGTCGTGTAGCGACCTCCCGGAGCTCAACCGCACCCACCGCCGCAGAGCTCGTCGCCGACGTGCTCCCGGTCACCCTCCGGCCACAAACTGGTGTCCATCATGTTCACCATGTCACGTAGCACCTAACCAGCTACTCCCCGCACCTCACCGACCCCTCTAGCGTAAAGTTCGTCTTCGGCCGAACTCCGGTGGCCGCCAAAGTCGTTGTCGGCGCCAACTCCGGCCACCCCGACCCCAACGGACTCCACCAAGAGCTGCGGCTCGTCCTCAGCTCCACTCCGATGGCCTCCGCGACCCATTTGGTGGCCGGAACGGCCAAAACCACTTCCGCCGCCGCGTCGGGCTCGCCGGCGGCTAAACGCCGGTGCAGCCGACCCGGGTTTGACCACGGGTGGGCCCTGGTTGACTCTCCTGAGTCAATGACAGGTGGGGCCCAGCCCTGTTAACTAATTAGGATTAGTTTAAATTAATTTTAGTTTAGCTAATCACACTGACACGCGGGACCCACTGTCAGGTTTGACCCGGACCGTGTCCCGTTGACCTGCTGATGTCACACTGACGTCAGGCTGACGCAGTAATTGATTTTCTGGATTTAATCTAATATAGGAAATTCCAGAATATAGTTTAAACTTCAAAAATTCATAACTTTTAATCTGTAACTCCAAATCAGACAAGTTATATATGAAAAATGATCAGAAAAATTCAATCTATCCATCTGTACTATTTTCATGCATGATTAAGCAAGTTAACTTGATGTTTAATGCAGAACAAGGTAAAACACTTTAAAGGGCCATGTATGAGTTTGAAATTTGAATCTTTGGTTCAAATTGATTCAAACCCTTCTGGTCTTAGTTGCATTAGCCCAACACACTCATATTGCCATGTTTCATGCATGCATCATATTGTCGCACATTGTTTGGTGATGGTTGTGTATCGGTGTTCTTTGCGGCAGGTTCTGCCTCCGAGGAGTACCGTGATTACCCTAGCGAAGAACCGTATCAGTGCATCGAACCATCAAGCAAGCAACCAATTATTTGATCATATCGATACAATCCCATGTTCTCGCTCCTGCTCTCTTTTACTGCATTAAGACAACGCGTTTCAAACTGCTGTGTGCTACGGTAGTTGAACCCACTTCCTCTGCATGACCTGTCATTGCCACAGTAACTAGATGAAACCCACTAGCATGTGTAGGAGTTGTTTGAGCCATATGTATGTGTTGTTCCTACCTTGCTATGCCTGCTATGCTTAGAGTCGTGTCAGGTCTGGTTCATCTGGGTGATGGACTAGAGTGAAATGATTATGTCGGTAATGAGAGTGGTGTGGTGAACACGATTTGGTAAAGGTATCGATGAGAGGCCATGTAGGAGTACATGGTGGGTTGTTTCATTGAAGCCGACCTTAAGCACTGAGATCTGTATGTGTGATTTATGATTCAGCTACTACCATGCATTGGGCCCGAAACCAATGGACCCTCTCGACTTCTTATTCACCCTAGTTCTCTGTCCAGGAGTTGCAAGTAGTTTCTAGTGTTTGTAGCCTACTGGAGGCCGTGGGCAGCGCTGACCGTAGGGGTGGGCTGTGATGCGGTAGGTACGTGGCACGGTGTACCGAATACCCGTTAGGTATCTCGGGAGCCCTGTTCACATCGTTTGGGGCTGTGAGCGAAACCTCGGCCGGATCTCCTCATGGATGGAACCCGAATAGGTGATAAACCTGGACTAGAGACTTAGGTGATTAGGTAGGTCGTGGCCGACACCCACGTTGGGCTTCCGCTTGAAGGTTGCCGAGTACATGTCGTGTAAACGACGGTAAGTGGTGAGAGCGTGTATGAAGAAGTACGCCCCTGCAGGGTTATCATGATCTACTCGAATTGCCGCGTCCGCGGTAAAGGACTACTTGGTTGCCTATACAGTTCATAGACAAGTAAATGGAAACTACTAAAAGCCTCATGTCACAGCCCTAGAATATTGTTTGTAGATAGTTGCATCTTCATCCAGGCATCATATTTAAATTTCTGAAACATGAATTGAGGATTGTTGAAGCCTCAAAACCTTAATTAAAAGCAGGGCAAAAGAACCCTGGAAAATGCATTCAATGATTCCAAAATGGCCTTAACTAATGTTGGTTATATTTTGGCCAGGGTTTTACACCAAACCAAAAATAATGAACATTTTTGAGGAATATTTTGAGCATTGAATTTAAATCATATTCTATTTGAATTTGGAATTATATTCATAATATATAATGAATATATTTTCAAATGACCTGAGATATTTTTTGTATTTGTGAAAAAATCCATTAAGTGACTTAAAATATCCAGGGGAGTTTTGGCACTGTTTTCAAATTTGTTTGAATTTGAATTCAGAGGCAACTAAATAAAAATAAAACAAACAGAACAATAAAACAGGAGAGAGAGGAAACCTACCTGGGCCACTTACCGCAGCCTACCTGGCGCCACCAACCGGTCCAGCCGGCCCAGCCCACCGCCGCCCCCCCACCTCCCCTGTCGTCTTCCTCCCTGCCAGGAGGAAGGACACCGCGACGCCGCCGCGCGCGCCACCTCCACCCTGCTCGGCCACCTCCTGCTTCCTCCTCAACGCCCCGGTGACGCCACGCGCCTCCCCGACCCCCCCTCTC
>NC_041390.1:158795894-158803954 GCF_002162155.2 Triticum dicoccoides | reverse complement strand
TCTGGACCGCTCCCCCTCCTCTGGCTCTCTCTTTCCCTCTCTTCCCTGTGATCCCCGAGCGCAGCCGTCGCTGCCGTTCGCCATAGCCGCAGCCACCAGCCCTCCCTCGCCCCTCCGCCAGTTCCATAAGCTCCACCGCGTCGTCCTCGACCTCCTCGCTGAGCTACGCAACGCCGGACGCCCTAAAGCCTTGCCAGTGCCGCCGTTTCCGACCTCGGCCGCCGGAGATCCCCCCTCGATGCTCCGCTCGCTCCGGTGCCTCCCCGAGCTCGCCGAGGCCACCGCTGCACCCGCTGTGAGCTCCTGTGCTGTTTCTCCCTCTTCCCTGGCCCGATTTCTTCCTCTAACACCGATGCCGTCGCGGCCGAGAGCTTCTCGCCGCCGGCCATGGCGCAGCCATGGCCATAGCCGCGCATGCCCACGACGGAGTGCTTCACCGTGCTCATAAAGCCCCCAGGAGCCCAACACACCAACCAGCTCCCCCTCCCGCGCACCGCAACGCCAAACCCGCGGGTGCCCGAACTCCGGCCGCCGCGGAAGTGCTCGTCGCCGTCGACTCAGGCCATCCCAACTGCTGTCGCTGCTACCAGTAGATGCGCAAGAACGCCAGCAAGCCGTAGCAACAAACCGCGCTCAAAATGGAGCCCCGTAGCGTTTTTCCGAAACGCTCCGCCGTCGTTTTGGTCGCCGCCGGCGTAACTCCGGCGAGGGTGACGTGGCAGATTAATTCGGGCTAATGACGCACTTAGTCAACACCTAGTGACACTGACAGCAGGGCCCCACCCCTGGTCAAACCTCAGTTAGCGCTGGGTTTGACCGGGATTAGCTCCTGTGTCACTGACGTGTGGCCCCCACACGTCAGGTTTGACCTGGGGCGCCTAGTTGACCCTGCTGACGTCACTGTGACGTGGTGCTGACGCCATAATCATTTCTGGATTTAATATTATTCAGGAAATTTCAGAAAATGCCCTAAACTTCAATAAATCATAGAAAATTAACCGTAACTCCAAATTAAATAATTTATATATGAAAAATTATCAGAAAAATTCAAGGAATCCATCTGTACCATTTTCATGCATGTTAGAACAACTTATAGCTGCTGTTTAGCACAAATCAATTTAATGGCATTTGAATAATCACATATGGAGTTTGAATTTGAATCTTATATTCAAACCAACTTCATTTAATCTGTTGCTAGTTGCATTAGCTCAAAACACATTCATATTGCCATGTCATGAGCATGCATCATATTGTGCATTGCATTGATTGTGTTCCCTTTTGTGTTGCCGGTATTTGTCCCCTCTCGATAGACGTGATACCGATGATGTGATCATTGACACTGATGAAGACTCAATATTATCTTCAGAAGTGCCAGGCAAGCAAAACCTCCTTGTTCATTCCGATAAAATCCTACTCTCTCGCCCTGCTCTCTTTTACTGCATTAGAACAACATCGATTCAACTGTTATTTGCTGCGGTAGTTGAACCCCTTTATCCTTTGCATGACCTGTCATTGCCACAGTAAATAGATGAAACCCACTAGCATGAGTAGGAGTTGTTTGAGCCCTGTTGTGCCTGCTCATTCATGCTTGTTTGTCATGCCTGCTACTGCTTAGAGTCGAGTCAGGTCTGATTCATCCGGGATGAATCAGAGGTGTGTGAACATGTCCTACGGTGTGTGAGCTAAGCGTGTGAACACGATTTGGTAAAGGTAGCGGTGAGAGGCCATGTAGGAGTACATGGTGGGTTGTCTCATTGAAGCCGTCCTCAGGAACCGAGTTCTGTGTTTGTGATCCATGATTCAGCTACTACCACGCATTGGGCCCGAAACCAATGGACCCTCTCGGCTTCTTAATCACCCTTGTCCTCTGTCCAGGAGTTGCAAGTAGTTTCTGGTGTTTGTAGTATGCTGGAGGCCGTGCGCAGCGCTGACAGTAGGGGTGGGCTGTGATGCGGTAGGCACGTGGCCGGGTAAACCGGACGCCCGTTTGGTGTCACGGAACCCTGTTCACATCGTTTGGGGCTGTGAGCGAAACTCCGGCCGGATCTCCTCATGGATGGAACCCGAATAGGCGATAAACCTGGACTAGAGACTTGAGTGTTTAGGCAGGCCGTGGCCGACACCCACGTTGGGATTCCGCTTGGAGGTTGCCGAGTACATGTCGTGTAAACGGTGGTAAGTGGTGAGAGCGTGTGTGAAGAAGTACACCCCTGCAGGGTTAATATGATCTATTCGAATAGCCGTGTCCGCGGAAAAGGACTTCTGGGTTGCTTATATCAGTTCATAGACAAGTGAAAGTGGATACTCTAAAATACGCAAGATAAGCGTGAGTGCTATGGATGGCGTTCTCGTAGGGAGACGGAAGCGGATCCATAGTGGTGTATTGATATGGTGAATATGTGGACTCGTGTGCGCCACCTCAAAAGAGTCGCTTGTAGTCGTAGTTCAGGATAGCCACCGTGTCAAAGCTGGCTTGCTGCAGTTAAACCCCACCATCCCTTTGTTGATAATGATGCATATGTAGTTAGTTCTGATGTAAGTCTTGCTGGGTACATTTGTACTCACGTTTGCCTATTTTATGTTTTGCAGAGAGACTTCGGTCTCGCTAGTAGTTCCACGTGGGCTTCGACGTTTAGCTTGATACCTCAGCTACGATCTTGTGCACCGGCAGGATCTGGTAGATATTCAGGCTTCTCAACCTTTTCCATTTCTAGATGTCTGTACTCAGACATGTTAAGCTTCCGCATGTGCTTTGACTTGTATGCTCTGATTGTTGGGTCATGAGACCCATGTTTGTAATATCTCGCTCCTCGGAGCCTATTGAATAAATTACTTGAGTCGTAGAGTCATGTTGTGATGCCATGTTGTATTTGCACATATCGAGCATATTGTGTGTATGTTATTGAAATGCTTGGTATGTGTGGGATCTGACTATCTAGTTGTTTATCTTTAGTAGCCTCTCTTACCGGGAAATGTCTCCTAGTGTCTCCACCGAGCCATGGTAGCTTGCTACTACTCCGGAACACTTAGGTTGGCCGGCATGTGTCCTTCTTCGTTCCTGTGTCTGTTCCTTCGGGGAAATGTCACGCATTGAGTACCGGAGTCCTGTTAGCCCGCTACAGCCCGGTTCACCGGAGTCCTGCTAGCCCAGTGCTACAGCCTGGATTCACTCGCTGATGACCGACACGTTCGATGCTGGGTCATGGATGCCTGTCCCTGTAAGTCTGTGCCACTTTGGGTTTACGACTAGCCATGTCAGCCCGGGCTCCTTATCATATGGATGCTAGCGACACTGTCATATACGTGTGCCAAAAGGCGCAAACGGTCCCGGGCAAAGGTAAGGCGACACCCGTGGGAATACCGTGCGTGAGGCCGCAAAGTGATATGAGGTGTTACATGCTAGATCGATGTGGCATTGAGTCGGGGTCCTGACAGCGTTGGTATCAGAGCTTGACTGCCTGTAGGATTACCAAGCCAAACTGGTCGATGTTGAGTCTAGAAATTCTTTAGTTATATGTAGGGGAATTGATTGTGGGATGGAACGTAAGGCTCTTTTTACTCCTTATACCTCATGGCCTTCTGATCTGAGTCATCATCTTCTCTTCTACGGGGATTAAGAACTAGGCTATCTCTTCTTTCTATTAGGATCACGTGTTACTAATCAGTGGACTTATAAGATTGTTGGATTTAAGTCTCAGTTCAGTTCCTACTACTTCCGTATGTTAATTGTTGATCTCGGAACCTTGGTATTGTGCTTCTGAGTGGCTATGCCACCATTTTTGTAGCATGTCTCAAATCTTTTTGAGCAATTATAGCCGTTATGCTGTCCGAGTCATCCCAGGTTTCTAAGTAGTCTGATGCAATTGCAAATCCTTTCTTCCCGTTTCAATGTTCCCATGGGCCAGATTAACCACACTAATCAGTGAGTTGAGGTACTTCGTCACCTTGACATATATGTTGGAGATATTATTATGACCCTAGGTGTCTTAGGGGATCATCTAGTAATTTAGCCATGATTGTGTTCCCAGTGTGATGATTCTGGCCATCATTCTCGAAAGCATCCCGTGATGCTACTTAGTAATAGGTATTCTGTTCCTGGGTTCTTGAACCCGAGATTCACTCTACTTACTTCATGTTGATAGTGTTTGCTAGTTCCTTTAGTATATTAGTAACCTTTGCGATAGTCCTCGAGGTCTGTGGTATATCGTTCTTCCAAATACCATGAACCATTATGGCAGAAGTTTGTTGGATCAAAAGATCACAACAGGCCCTCTATGAGTTCTCCATGCTATATTGTGACTCTACCAGCTCAACCTTTCTGCATGGGTTATCCGGAAGAATTATGTTGAACTTTGTTCGGCATACCAACCCATGTATCCACAACTCAGAAAGTTATATGTTCCTTTGAGTTGTCCCTCTTTAGTTGTCTACTGACCTTCGTCTATCAATTGATAGTCAAGAGTATGCGTGCGTTCGTTTATCGATGCCTATTACTCTTGTGGTCCGTCAAGCCATTCCATCGCAGAATGACTAGGAGAAACAAACTCCAGTACCTCTTCCATATCCAGGATTGGGTCAAAGAAGTTGTGCTCCGCAGATCAAATTGCTAATCCAGCTTTTGTTCTGTTCTACCTTGGAGTATTACCATCTTTATATCGGGATTGTTATAGGAATTGCACACCATCCTATGAACTCTTGGTACAGTGATACTTCTTGCCATCATTAGTCATTCCTCGGTCTTCATGTTGATGCAACCGGAATACCGACAAATGAATTGTGATGTGTGAAATCAATACTCCCAGCAACCTCGTTGCTTGGTAGTTAAAGGATAATAATTTCATTCTTAGCGTGTTGGTTTTTGAATCATCCTTCTAAGACTGATCGTGCTACCTAGTCCTTATTTCGGTGCACCATTCGATTGATGAGTTAGGATCTTGTCAAGTCCTCACTCATTTGATCATATCGTCTTGCCCTCAAAAGCAAGATTGTTCTCGAGCTTAGTAACATACCGGTGGTTCGTGACTTTCCAAATATCTTCTTGGAAGTGTTACCGGGTTGTCACCTGACTGTTATGTTGAGCTCGTGATCAAGTTGGTTTATCCTGTAAACCACCCTTTCTCCAAGAATCCGTGTTGGATACCCCTGAGCTAGTTGGTTAAGCTAGACAACAACCTGGAGAGTTGGAAGGTAAAAGCTTGCCTGACTTAGTTCGTTCCAAAGGGTTATTCTTGTGTAGAGTGTGTTGAAGAAAGATGATATCTTCATCGATTGGTCCCTGTGATCAGTTGCTGGACCTATTGTCTTATCAATCCTTTGATTTGAGTGTGGGCTATCGTCAAATCAAATCAGTACCAACGATGCTCGTAATGTTGTCTTATTCGTGGTTGATCCCTCGAGCATACACCATTACATCTTTGGTCTGACCAATGCTATCACTTGTTCACTTAACTATGGAATTCCTTTTAAAAGGAAACCCAGACGAATTGTTGTTGTGCCCATTGACAACATCCTTGTCTTCTCCATAATTTTGCTGAACATTAAGCTAGTGTTGGAAACTTTTGAAAGCATTTGTTCATGCTAGCTCATGAAGCATATGTTCGGATGTAAGAAGTGATTCCTCTAGTTCATGTGCATTTGATGCAAGTTACCGCCGTGGACTCAGGAAAGTCAATGTTGCTTCCTCTGGAATCATCGCAAGTCAGTCATGCACACGTGCGAAGTATTCTGTGGTCTGGAGACTTGCAACCTTCATTCCATATGTGTATCCTAGCACACCAAGCCACTGACTGATTTGTTCAAGGAGAAGGAGTATCTTCATAAGAGCTAATCCGGACTTATGAAAGAACTTCGATATCCTCGCTGATGGTTCCCAACCAGAACTCGGTAGTGTTTTATTGTAAGACTACCATGTGGGCATGCTTGTCTGGGACAACGTGTTCACATGTTTGTAGCAGAACCAGCTCATGTTTTGGAGCTTGCTATCGTAGTTCATCTCCCGAGAATCCCGCAACGTCATCTCGTCGATTTGTGTTGCAAACTTTCATTTTTCTTCCTAGACTCGATGAGCCTGGAATATCCTGACACCAACCAGATCTGAATCTTAGGCAGATATGATGGTTGGAACATTTCCCCAAGAACTATAATATTGGTCTCTCGATAACCGGTAAGGTGGATGTCGTGGCCAACACACCCAGCCGGAAGACCTCCTGTTGTAGTATCTTGATTTGAGGAAGTTGGCCACCTCCCCATAGGGATTTCGTAGGATTTACTCCCTAGTTGCCCTATGGATTTCTGTGTTCCGAAGTCCGACCTTTTTACTTGATGTTCTAGATATCAAACCATATCTATGAATGGGTACACCAGCACATCAAGGAGAACATTAGAAGCAGAGTGCTAAATGTCTCTCGGTCGATCATCCAGATTTTATTTCCTTGGCCCCGCCAAGGGTGAAATCTGAGAAGGTGTTATCTTCCTTTGCATCTGCATCCTCCATCACCATTCATCATGGTAGTAAGTTGTGTTACCCGACCCTTGACACGGATGTTAGTAAAACCTTGATAATTATGGAATTGCTCAAGTTCTTGAGAGCACGCGCAAGTGCTAGGTTTGATCATCGGCATTAACTGTATAGCGTTCTCAGTTTCCTCGGTTATGCTATAACCATTCCAATAGTGGGATAACTCTCTATTGTTGAGCCTCTCCCCAGTTACTAGAATCATTCCCATCATTTGCATTTTGTTCCCAGCTTGCACCGCCAATGTGCCATTCTACCATGGGTCTCTTCCATTTCCGGTGATAAGCAAATTCATCCATTACGTTGTCTTCAACAAGGTAATCCACATCATCCAAGTCCGAGTATGCCATTCTACCGACCCCCTCCAAACGATTGCTCGAGAATTACCTTAGGCTGGTTTAAAGAGTCTCAATGATCTCTGAATCAAAGGTAATTCTTTTTGCCACTTAAGGGGATATTTCTACGAGTCACCTTTCCTAAGGTGCATCGTTGTGGTATCATGGCAACTCAACTCCTCGCTACGTTGACAATCGATTACCACCTTCTTAAGCGTGAAATTGTTGTCCACCTAGTGAACCTTCGTCATCCGTTTCTTTCCACCCCTCTTGATGTGTATCTCGTGTCTCAACCCGAGAGATGGTCCTATGTCTCATTCTGTGAGTTGTTCGATCTTCGAGAAGATCGACCCTTCTAGAGTCTCCTTCTTCCCTCCATGTCATGTTGACAGGATTTCGCAGAGCAAGACTTCAAGACAATGATGGTGATTGAATCAACGTTCAATTGAAGTGCAACCTGGATCGTGAAGATTGTGCTAGTTTGCGTTCCCCCTTCACCTTACCCTACGCTTGAATCTCGGGACGAGATTTTTGTTTAGTGGGGGTGAGTTGTCACAGCCCTAGAATATTGTTTGTAGATAGTTGCATCTTCATCCAGGCATCATATTTAAATTTCTGAAACATGAATTGAGGATTGTTGAAGCCTCAAAACCTTAATTAAAAGCAGGGCAAAAGAACCCTGGAAAATGCATTCAATGATTCCAAAATGGCCTTAACTAATGTTGGTTATATTTTGGCCAGGGTTTTACACCAAACCAAAAATAATGAACATTTTTGAGGAATATTTTGAGCATTGAATTTAAATCATATTCTATTTGAATTTGGAATTATATTCATAATATATAATGAATATATTTTCAAATGACCTGAGATATTTTTTGTATTTGTGAAAAAATCCATTAAGTGACTTAAAATATCCAGGGGAGTTTTGGCACTGTTTTCAAATTTGTTTGAATTTGAATTCAGTGGCAACTAAATAAAAATAAAACAAACAGAACAATAAAACAGGAGAGAGAGGAAACCTACCTGGGCCACTTACCGCAGCCTACCTGGCGCCACCAACCGGTCCAGCCGGCCCAGCCCACCGCCGCCCCCCCCCCTCCCTTGTCGTCTTCCTCCCTGCCAGGAGGACGGACACCGCGACGCCGCCGCGCGCGCCACCTCCACCCTGCTCGGCCACCTCTTGCTTCCTCCTCAACGCCCCGGTGACG
>NC_041390.1:158759583-158795756 GCF_002162155.2 Triticum dicoccoides | reverse complement strand
GACCGCTCCCCCTCCTCTGGCTCTCTCTTTCCCTCTCTTCCCTGTGATCCCCGAGCGCAGCCATCGCCGCCGTTCGCCATAGCCGCAGCCACCAGCCCTCCCTCGCCCCTCCGCCAGTTCCATAAGCTCCGCCGCGTCGTCCTCGACCTCCTCGCTGAGCTACGCAACGCCGGACGCCCTGAAGCCTTGCCAGTGCCGCCGTTTCCGACCTCGGCCGCCGGAGATCCCCCTCGATGCTCCGCTCGCTCCGGTGCCTCCCCGAGCTCGTCGAGGCCACCGCTGCACCCGCTTTGAGCTCCTGTGCTGTTTCCCCCTCTTCCCTGGCCCGATTTCTTCCTCTAACACCGATGCCGTCGCGGCCGAGAGCTTCTCGCCGCCGGCCATGGCGCAGCCGTGGCCATAGCCGCGCATGCCCACGACGGAGTGCTTCACCGTGCTCATAAAGCCCCCAGGAGCCCAACACACCAACCAGCTCCCCCTCCCGCGCACCGCAACGCCAAACCCGCGGGTGCCCGAACTCCGGCCACCGCGGAAGTGCTCATCGCCGTCGACTCAGGCCATCCCAACTGCTGTCGCTGCTACCAGTAGATGCGCAAGAACGCCAGCAAGCCGTAGCAACAAACCGCGCTCAAAATGGAGCCCCGTAGCGTTTTTCCGAAACGCTCCGCCGTCGTTTTGGTCGCCGCCGGCGTAACTCCGGCGAGGGTGACGTGGCAGATTAATTCGGGCTAATGACGCACTTAGTCAACACCTAGTGACACTGACAGCAGGGCCCCACCCCTGGTCAAACCTCAGTTAGCGCTGGGTTTGACCGGGATTAGCTCCTGTGTCACTGACGTGTGGCCCCCACACGTCAGGTTTGACCTGGGCGCCTAGTTGACCCTGCTGACGTCACTGTGACGTGGTGCTGACGCCATAATCATTTCTGGATTTAATATTATTCAGGAAATTTCAGAAAATGCCCTAAACTTCAATAAATCATAGAAAATTAACCATAACTCCAAATTAAATAATTTATATATGAAAAATTATCAGAAAAATTCAAGGAATCCATCTGTACCATTTTCATGCATGTTAGAACAACTTATAGCTGCTGTTTAGCACAAATCAATTTAATGGCATTTGAATAATCACATATGGAGTTTGAATTTGAATCTTATATTCAAACCAACTTCATTTAATCTGTTGCTAGTTGCATTAGCTCAAAACACATTCATATTGCCATGTCATGAGCATGCATCATATTGTGCATTGCATTGATTGTGTTCCCTTTTGTGTTGCCGGTATTTGTCCCCTCTCGATAGACGTGATACCGATGATGTGATCATTGACACTGATGAAGACTCAATGTTATCTTCAGAAGTGCCAGGCAAGCAAAACCTCCTTGTTCATTCCGATAAAATCCTACTCTCTCGCCCTGCTCTCTTTTACTGCATTAGAACAACATCGATTCAACTGTTATTTGCTGCGGTAGTTGAACCCCTTTATCCTTTGCATGACCTGTCATTGCCACAGTAAATAGATGAAACCCACTAGCATGAGTAGGAGTTGTTTGAGCCCTGTTGTGCCTACTCATTCATGCTTGTTTGTCATGCCTGCTACTGCTTAGAGTCGAGTCAGGTCTGATTCATCCGGGATGAATCAGAGGTGTGTGAACATGTCCTACGGTGTGTGAGCTAAGCGTGTGAACACGATTTGGTAAAGGTAGCGGTGAGAGGCCATGTAGGAGTACATGGTGGGTTGTCTCATTGAAGCCGTCCTCAGGAACCGAGTTCTGTGTTTGTGATCCATGATTCAGCTACTACCACGCATTGGGCCCGAAACCAATGGACCCTCTCGGCTTCTTAATCACCCTTGTCCTCTGTCCAGGAGTTGCAAGTAGTTTCTGGTGTTTGTAGTATGCTGGAGGCCGTGCGCAGCGCTGACCGTAGGGGTGGGCTGTGATGCGGTAGGCACGTGGCCGGGTAAACCGGACGCCCGTTTGGTGTCACGGAACCCTGTTCACATCGTTTGGGGCTGTGAGCGAAACTCTGGCCGGATCTCCTCATGGATGGAACCCGAATAGGCGATAAACCTGGACTAGAGACTTGAGTGTTTAGGCAGGCCGTGGCCGACACCCACATTGGGCTTCCGCTTGAAGGTTGCCGAGTAGATGTCGTGTAAACGGCGGTAAGTGGTGAGAGCGTGTGTGAAGAAGTACACCCCTGCAGGGTTAATATGATCTATTCGAATAGCCGTGTCCGCGGAAAAGGACTTCTGGGTTGCTTATATCAGTTCATAGACAAGTGAAAGTGGATACTCTAAAATACGCAAGATAAGCGTGAGTGCTATGGATGGCGTTCTCGTAGGGAGACTGGAGCGGATCCATAGTGGTGTATTGATATGGTGAATATGTGGACTCGTGTGCGCCACCTCAAAAGAGTCGCTTGCAGTCGTAGTTCAGGATAGCCACCGAGTCAAAGCTGGCTTGCTGCACTTAAACCCCACCATCCCTTTGTTGATAATGATGCATATGTAGTTAGTTCTGATGTAAGTCTTGCTGGGTACATTTGTACTCACGTTTGCCTTTTTTATGTTTTGCAGAGAGACTTCGGTCTCGCTAGTAGTTCCACGTGGGCTTCGACGTTTAGCTTGATACCTCAGCTACGATCTTGTGCCCCGGCAGGATCTGGTAGATATTCAGGCTTCTCAGCCTTTTCCATTTCTAGATGTCTGTACTCAGACATGTTAAGCTTCCGCATGTGCTTTGACTTGTATGCTCTGATTGTTGGGTCATGAGACCCATGTTTGTAATATCTCGCTCCTCGGAGCCTATTGAATAAATTACTTGAGTCGTAGAGTCATGTTGTGATGCCATGTTGTATTTGCACATATCGAGCATATTGTGTGTATGTTATTGAAATGCTTGGTATGTGTGGGATCTGACTATCTAGTTGTTTATCTTTAGTAGCCTCTCTTACCGGGAAATGTCTCCTAGTGTCTCCACCGAGCCATGGTAGCTTGCTACTACTCCGGAACACTTAGGCTGGCTGGCATGTGTCCTTCTTCGTTCCTGTGTCTGTTCCTTCGGGGAAATGTCACGCATTGAGTACCGGAGTCCTGTTAGCCCGCTACAGCCCGGTTCACCGGAGTCCTGCTAGCCCAGTGCTACAGCCTAGATTCACTCGCTGATGACCGACACGTTCGATGCTGGGTCATGGATGCCTGTCCCTGTAAGTCTGTGCCACTTTGGGTTTACGACTAGCCATGTCAGCCCGGGCTCCTTATCATATGGATGCTAGCGACACTGTCATATACGTGTGCCAAAAGGCGCAAATGGTCCCGGGCAAAGGTAAGGCGACACCCGTGGGAATACCGAGCGTGAGGCCGCAAAGTGATATGAGGTGTTACATGCTAGATCGATGTGGCATTGAGTCGGGGTCCTGACACCTCAAGATAAGTGTGAGTGCCGAGGATGGCTCTTCCGTAGGAAGACGGAGGTGGATCCCCGATAGTGTATTGAAGTGGTGAGTAGTGGACTCGTGTGCGCAAAACCATTTCAAGTTGGAGTCTCATAGGATAGCCTAGCCAAGAGTCAAAGCTGGCTTGCTGCAATAACTCCACCAACCCTTCTTGATAATGTGCATGTATGTAGGATCTGATGTAAGTCTTGCTGAGTACCTTTGTACTCATGTTGCTATAATCTACATTTTTACAAAAGACGCTGCAACCCCTTCTGATGGGTTCTTCTTAGACGTTGACATCAATGAGTAGGCTAAGGCCCAGGTGGTGATCCTGAGCTTGTGAAGGACCACGTAGTATAGCTAGGCTTTCCAAGCCTCTTTTATTTTACTAGTTGTCTGTACTCAGACAAGTTACTTCCGCTGCTGGTTTGTATGACTGTATGACTTGAATGCTGGGTCGTGTGACCCGTACCTATGTGTATGTTATGTATGGCTCTCTGAGCCTTAAATAAAGTACTTGTGTCGTAGAGTCATGTTGTGATGCCTTGTTGTATTTGCACATATCGAGCATATTGTGTGTATGATTGAAATGCTTGGTATGTGTGGGATCTGACTATCTAGTTGTTTATCTTTAGTAGCCTCTCTTACCGGGAAATGTCTCCTAGTGTTTCCACCGAGCCATGGTAGCTTGCTACTGCTTCGGAACACTTAGGCTGGCCGGCATGTGTCCTTCTTCGTTCCTGTGTCTGTCCCTTCGGGGAAACGTCACGCATTGAGTACCGGAGTCCTGTTAGCCCGCTACAGCCCGGTTTACCGGAGTCCTGCTAGCCCAGTGCTACAGCCCGGACCCACTTGCTGATGACCGACACGTTCGTTGCTGGGTCATGGATGCCTGTCCCTGTAAGTCTGTGCCACTTTGGGTTTACGACTAGCCATGTCAGCCCGGGCTCCTTATCATATGGGTGCTAGCGACACTATCATATACGTGTGCCAAAAGGCGCAAACGGTCCCGGGCAAAGGTAAGGCGACACCCGTGGGAATACCGTGCGTGAGGCCGCAAAGTGATATGAGGTGTTACATGCTAGACCTATGTGGCATCGAGTCGGGGTCCTGACAGCGTTGGCATCAGAGCCGGACTGCCTGTAGGTTCTCCAAGCCAAACTGGTCGATGTTGAGTCTAGAAATTCTTTAGTTATATGTAGGGGAATTGTTTGTGGGTTGGAACGTAAGGCTCTTTTTACTCCTTTATCTTATGACATTCTGATCTGAGTCAGTCTATTCTTCCATCGGGGGTTAAGGAATTAGGATCTTTTCTCTCTATCAGGTTCACGTGTTACTAATCAGTAGTACCTTATAGGTTTGATGGATACAAGCCTAGTTTAGTTCTACTACCACATTATGTTGCTAGGATGGACTCAGAACTGGATATGATGTTGTTGAGTGTGTATGAAATCCTTTGTCAAATGTCTCAAAATCCTTCTTGAGCATTTACAGCCGTTATGCTGTCAAAATTTTGCCAGAAATTCTAATGCCTTTGCATTATGATTGTGCTTTCAGATGGCCACTCGCGACCTCAATCAAGTGGTTCGCCTGACTCGATGCCTAGATGTACCCGGCCATACTGCCATGTTGGTCAGGGTAATGACTGAGGCTGGATACCGTTGGTATCCTGAGTACACGGTCGAAGAGCAATTTCGAGACTTTAATCAAAGCCAGTATCTCTGCACTGTCAGGATATTTCCATCTTATCCTGGATCCACCGAGCCCCTTCACTGCTCCTATGGACTAGGGGTTACTATTGAGATGGCCGTGCAGAATGCCGCCTACTCTATGATGACCATCATGCGAGTCAGGTCTGGCCTATTTTGGGACTCTGATTTCCGGTATATGCCAGGATCACTTCCGGGAGCACAAGGGTATCTACAGGCTATCTATGCTGACCCCACTCAGGAGGATTCACGGACTCGCACCACTGCTGAGATGCTCGAGGATAAGGACCGTGAAAATCGGGCCTTAAGGCTAGAGCTCTTCAATACCCGTGCTGACCATTGGGCCACGTTGACTCGGTTTGCACCGGCGGTGCAAGCTGGATATTCGGATATGCGCGATCTCTATCCTGTGAGATCTGCTCTGCCATACGTGATGGGTTGGCGTGATGTAGGAGGCATCACCCCACCTCGCGGTCCCCGCAGGCCACCGTCTGTTGGTCCAAGACCTCATCCTAGCCCCTATGGTCCACAAGCTCCGCGAGATCATCTGTTTCCGGATGATCATGTTGAGCTTCCAGGCTATGGAGGTGATTTCTACGAGGACTACTACGGATCGGTCTGAGTTAGTGATAGTATCACTAGTTCGTACTAGCTGTGTCGTCTATCGTCCTGCGTGACTCGTGGGATATGACCTAGTTTGTACCGCCTTCCGGAGGTGTAGAAAAATAATGTATAGGAGCTTGGGATGCCTCCGATGAGATGTAATCCTCTTTTCACCGTAATAGTACCTTGTTTGGTCTTATACTAAACCTTGTATGGTGTGTATGACGATGGAATAAAGAAGCAGTTTCTGTATCTACCATGTCATACAGATGATCATCTTGCATTCCGAGTTATTCCTTACATTCTGTATCCTATGTCGGAATCTTATCATTCTGACTAAATCATTGTCTTGTTTACCTAGGATGGTCAACACGCGAAATAACCCTGCTCCTCAAGAGCAGGCCGAAGGCAGTGAAGTCAGGAATGCAAATCTGCCTCATCCTCCTTCCCTAGCCGAAGCTATGCTGGAAGCCGAGAGAAACAAGCGGGAGACCAACCGTTTGTTGGAGCGTATTGAACAGAACACAGCACGCCATCAGAGAAATAACTTGGTGTCACTCAGTGATTTCATCAAGTTACATCCACCCACGTTCCACCACTCCGTCGAGCCTCTCGACGCTGATGACTGGCTTCGCAGTATTTCTCACAAACTGCGCTCCGCACTAGTAGCTGAGGCTGACAAGGTCACCTTTGCTGCATATCATCTTGGAGGCCCCGCCAGTCTATGGTGGGAGAATTATGGAGCTATGCGCCCAGCGGGCCATGTCACTACTTGGGCTAAATTCAGCGAGGCTTTCCGTGAACATCACATTCCGGAGGGTCTCATGGACCGTAAGCGTGAGGAATTTTGCAGTTTCACTCAAGGCCGACTCTCTGTGGATGCTTATAGCAGGGAGTTCGGTAACCTCTCACGATATGCCACTGAGGAAGTTTCTACTGATGCCAAGAAGCAAGCAAGGTTCCGTAAGGGACTTAGTCCTGAGCTTCGCCGCGACCTCCGTCTGCATGAGTGCACATCTTTTCAGAAGCTTGTTAACAAGGCCATCAGTGCTGAGACTGGTCAGTCTGATTATGACGCAACACGCAAGCATGGCCGTGACGTGGGTTCCTCATCCGGTGCTGGCCCTCAGAAGCGCCGCGTGTGGGTGCCCAACACTGCCCTGCCACCCAGGTTCACACCGAGGCCATCCTTCCAGGCGCCTCGCCCCGTTCAACAGTCTGCACCAGCCAAGCCCTATGGTGGTCCAACCAACAATGCTCCTCCACGTACCAGTTCCGTGACTTGCTTAAAGTGTGGGGAATCTGGCCACTATATGCGCGAGTGTCCCCAGACCAACCCCAACCAATCTGCTAAAGCTGTTGGCCGTGGCAAGCCGACAGGGAAAGTGTTCCACGCCAAGCCAGCCACCGCTACACGTGGCCATGTCAACTGTATCTCTGCCGAAGAAGCTCAAGAGGATCCCAACGTCGTTCTCGGTACGCTCCTTGTTAATTGCCACCCGGCATCTGTTCTTTTCGATACAGGAGCATCTCATTCATTCATATCCGAGAACTATGCTCGCTTGCATAACACCGCATCCTGTGACATGCCATCCTCTATGGTAATTCAAACTCCGGGATCCAAATGGCAAACCTCTAGGGTAAGTCATGGAAATGAAATCCAAGTCGACAGACTTGTTTTCCTTGCATCTTTGATAGCTCTTAAATCTTCAGATATTAATATCATCTTGGGTATGGACTGGATGTCAGCCCATCATGCCAAAATTGATTGCTTCTCTAGGACTGTTCAACTCACCCATCCTTCGGGGAAGATAGTCAATGTCTTGACCCGATTAGCCAAGCGACAGTTATATTCTCTTAACGCCAGCCCTTTACTAGACCTTGAGGACGTTCCGGTAGTCCGTGACTTCCCGGATGTCTTCCCAGAGGAATTGCCAGGTGTTCCACCTGACAGGGATGTTGAGTTCGTAATAGACCTTATTCCAGGAACCGTTCTGATTGCTAGAAGACCCTATAAGATGGCACCACTAGAACTAGCCGAGCTTAAGAAACAACTCGATGAGTCCTTGAAAAAGGGTTTCATCCGACCTAGTTCATCTCCATGGGCTTGCCCCGTCCTCTTCGTCAAGAAGAAGGATGGTACGGACCGGATGGTTGTAGATTATGGACCTGTCAATTTGGTCACAATCAAGAACAAATATCCGCTCCCCAGGATCAACGACCTGTATGATCAGCTCGCTGGATCCTCAGTCTTCTCCAAAATGGATTTGAGGTTGGGCTACCATCAAATGAAAATCAGGAACGGGGACATTCCTAAAACGGCCTTTGTTACTCGTTATGGCCAATACGAGTACACCGTCATGTCCTTCGGTTTAACCAATGCTCCAGCCACCTTTTCTCGGTTAATGAACTCAATCTTCATGGAGTATTTGGATAAATTCGTCGTGGTTTACCTCGATGATATACTCATCTACTCCAAGAACGAGGAAGAACATGCCGAACATCTAAGGTTAGTGTTGAAGAAACTTCGAGAGCATCGTCTTTATGCCAAATTCTCTAAATGTGAATTTTGGTTGTCAGAAGTGACCTAACTGGGTCATGTAATATCTGGTAAAGGTATTGCTGTTAACCCTGAGCGAGTTCAAGTCGTCCTTAATTGGACTCCACCTGAGTCGGTCAAGCAAGTTCGGAGTTTTCTGGGCTTAGCGAGCTATTGCCGTCGCTTTGTCGAGAACTTCTCCAGAGTTGCTAAACCTCTAACCGAACTCCTCAAGAAAGATAAAAAGTTCGAATGGACTCCACAATGTGAGCACAGCTTTCAGGAACTGAAAAGACGCCTGACTTCTGCTCCCGTACTGGTACCGCCAGACTTCTCTAAGGACTTTGTTATCTACTGCGACGCCTCGCGACAAGGACTAGGTTGCATTCTCATGCAAGATCGACACGTAGTTGCTTACGCTTCACGGCAATTGCACCCACATGAGGAGAATTATCCTACTCATGATCTAGAGCTTGCAGCCGTAGTCTATGCACTTAAAACCTGGCGACATTACCTCCTTGGTAATCGTTGCGAAATATTCACTGATCACTAAAGTCTGAAGTACATCTTCACCCAACCGGATTTGAATCTCAGGCAAAGACGTTGGGTTGAGTTGATCACAGATTTCGACTTAGGAATAACTTACACCCCAGGGAAAGCCAACGTCATGGCTGATGCGCTAAGTCATAAATCTTATTGTAACAACCTGATGTTACAACAAAGTCAACCGCTTCTCCATGAGGAATTTCGGAAGCTTAACCTTCACATTGTTCCTCAAGGTTTTCTTTCCACCATGGTGGCGAAACCTTCCCTTACGGATCAGATCATCAAAGCACAGAAGGTAGATCCGGGAATTTCCCGCATCAAGAGAAACATCAAGAAAGGAGTTGCGAATTGTTTCTCCATTGATGATCAAGGGGTCGTATACTTCGGGAATCGACTAGTGGTTCCCAAGGTGCGAAACCTGAGACGATTGATCCTTAAGGAAGCTCATGAATCTCCTCTCACCATTCATCCCGGTAGTACCAAGATGTATCAGGACCTACGCCAGAGGTTCTGGTGGACTAGGATGAAGAGAGAAATTGCTCAGTATATTGCTAATTGCGACGTCTGCCGTCGTGTAAAAGCAGAGCATCAACGGCCTGCTGGCACCCTTCAACCCCTAGCTATTCCTGAATGGAAATGGGATAAAATTGGTATGGATTTCATTACCGGTTTTCCCAGGACCAAGAAAGGGAATAATGCTATCTTCATCGTGGTCGATCGTATTTCCAAGGTAGCCCATTTCTTACCTGTTCGTGAGAGTATAACCGCTAGTCAGTTGGCAGACTTATACATCTCCCGAATCGTGTCTCTCCATGGTGTTCCTTTGGAAATTAACTCGGATCGAGGAAGTCTTTTCACCTCTCGATTTTGGGAAAGTTTCCAAAATGCTATGGGAACCCGCCTTTCCTTTAGCACCGCTTTTCACCCTCAATCAAGTGATCAAGTAGAACGCGTCAACCAGATCCTAGAAGACATGCTTCGAGCCTCTGTTATCTCATTCGGAATGGAGTGGGAGAAATGCCTTCCATTTGCCGAATTCGCTTACAACAACAGATATCAATCTAGCTTGGGTAAAGCCCCTTTTGAAGTTCTCTATGGACGACGGTGTCGAACACCCCTTAACTGGTCAGAAACCGGGGAAAGACAATTCTTTGGCCCGGATATGATTCAGGAAGCAGAAGAGCAAGTTCGCATCGTTCGTGAAAAGTTGAAAACAGCCCAATCTCGTCAAAAGAGTCAATATGACCGAAAACATAAGGCTATGACTTTCGAGGTTGACGAGAAGGCTTATCTTCGGGTTACTCCTCTGAAGGGAACCCATCGTTTCGGTATCAAAGGCAAATTGGCTCCTCGTTACATTGGACCTTTTCGTATTCTCGCTAAACGAGGAGAAGTTGCCTACCAGTTGGAACTACCTCCGCATCTCTCCAGAGTCCACGATGTCTTCCACGTTTCTCAACTCAGGCGTTGCTTCTCGGATCCTATTCGTGGAGTGGACCACGAAACGCTTGATCTCCAAGATAATCTCACGTATCGAGAGTACCCCATTCGTATCCTCGATCAGGCCGAGCGTACCACTCGACGTCATAATATCAAGTTTCTCAAAGTTCAATGGTCGCACCATTCTAAGGATGAAGCAACTTGGGAAAGGGAGGATCGTCTTCGACTCGAGTATCCCGCCTTCTTTCTGGAGGAACCCAAATCTCGGGACGAGATTCTTTTGAGTGGGGGTGAGTTGTCACACCCTAGCTAGTTCATGCATTAGAGTGTTGCATCATGTTTATTCTTTCATCAGAAACCTGAAATGGGGATGACAGAACCCCCAGCCCCTTCTGAAACCAACTAGGGTTTACTAAAAACTTTTTCAATGAACCTGAAATGCCCTTCTAAAATGCCCATCATTTTTGTCTTGGTTCAGAACCTCTGCCAGAAGTGATGCACATTTTCCTAGGCCATCTTAGGGTTTTTGAATTAAATCATAAATATTTGAATTTGGGCATTTAAAATTATATAAAATATTTAAATGCTCAAATATCTCCAAACTAAAATGTTTCATGTTGGAAATAATCCAACTATGGACCAGGAGTAGTTTGGTGATTTTAGGAGTTGCCTAAGTATTTTTAATAATTCAACAAAGTTGCAGAAGTATTAAAAAAACAGAAAACAGGAGAAATAGAAAAACTTACCTGGCGCCAGCACCCGGCCCACCTGCCGGCCCAGCCCAGCGCCGCTCCAGCGAGCTGCTTGCCGGCCAGGCAGGCAGGCAGGTGCCCGACGGTGACCGCAGTGCGCGCCACGCAGCTGGCCGTCGCCCTGCTTCACCTCCTCGCCTCGGGGCTGGATGGATGAGCTCCACGCCGCGCCGTGAACCTCCAGGACACCTCCATTCTCCCCCAACCCCTCTCTCTCGCGCTCCCCCGCCATGGCCGACGCCATCGCCGCCACCCCCTCGCCGTAGCCACGCCCTCCATCAACCCCACGCCGTGCCGCCGTGTCCAGGAGCTCCGCTACCCTCCTCTCCTTCGAGCAAGCCGAGCCCCGAGCGCTCGCAAGGCCTGAGCCCACTGCATCGACCTCGACCGAACCACCATCGCCGGAGATCCCCTTCAACGCCGACGTCGCTCCGGCCCGTCCCCGGCCGCACCAAGTGCTTCGTCAAACTCCCTGTGAGCTTAGCCATCTTCCCCTCCCTTCTTTTCTTGCTCCCGAGTCGTGTAGCGACCTCCCGGAGCTCAACCGCACCCACCGCCGCGGAGCTCGTCGCCGACGTGCTCCCGGTCACCCTCCGGCCACAAACTGGTATCCATCATGTTCACCATGTCACGTAGCACCTAACAAGCTACTCCCCGCACCTCACCGACCCCTCTAGCGTAAAGTTCGTCTTCGGCCGAACTCCGGTGGCCACCAAAGTCGTTGCCGGCGCCAACTCCGGCCACCCCGACCCCAACGGACTCCACCAAGAGCTGCGGCTCGTCCTCAGCTCCACTCCGATGGCCTCCGCGACCCATTTGGTGGCCGGAACGGCCAAAACTACTTCCGCCGCCGCGTCAGGCTCGCCGGCGGCTAAACGCCGGTGCAGCCGACCGGGTTTGACCACGGGTGGGCCCTAGTTGACTCTCCTGAGTCAATGACAGGTGGGGCCCAGCCCTGTTAACTAATTAGGATTAGTTTAAATTAATTTTAGTTTAGCTAATCACACTGACACGCGGGACCCACTGTCAGGTTTGACCCGGACCGTGTCCCGTTGACCTGCTGATGTCACACTGACGTCAGGCTGACGCAATAATTGATTTTCTGGATTTAATCTAATATAGGAAATTCCAGAATATAGTTTAAACTTCAAAAATTCATAACTTTTAATCTGTAACTCCAAATCAGACAAGTTATATATGAAAAATGATCAGAAAAATTCAATCTATCCATCTGTACTATTTTCATGCATGATTAAACAAGTTAACTTGATGTTTAATGCAGAACAAGGTAAAACACTTTAAAGGGCCATGTATGAGTTTGAAATTTGAATCTTTGGTTCAAATTGATTCAAACCCTTCTGGTCTTAGTTGCATTAGCCCAACACACTCATATTGCCATGTTTCATGCATGCATCATATTGTCGCACATTGTTTGGTGATGGTTGTGTATCGGTGTTCTTTGCGGCAGGTTCTGCCTTCGAGGAGTACCGTGATTACCCTAGCGAAGAACCGTATCAGTGCATCGAACCATCAGGCAAGCAACCAATTATTTGATCATATCGATACAATCCCATGTTCTCGCTCCTACTCTCTTTTACTGCATTAAGACAACGCGTTTCAAACTGCTGTGTGCTACGGTAGTTGAACCCACTTCCTCTGCATGACCTGTCATTGCCACAGTAACTAGATGAAACCCACTAGCATGTGTAGGAGTTGTTTGAGCCATATGTATGTGTTGTTCCTACCTTGCTATGCCTGCTATGCTTAGAGTCGTGTCAGGTCTGGTTCATCTGGGTGATGGACTAGAGTGAAATGATTATGTCGGTAATGAGAGTGGTGTGGTGAACACGATTTGGTAAAGGTATCGATGAGAGGCCATGTAGGAGTACATGGTGGGTTGTTTCATTGAAGCCGACCTTAAGCACTGAGATCTGTATGTGTGATTTAAGATTCAGCTACTACCATGCATTGGGCCCGAAAACAATGGACCCTCTCGACTTCTTATTCACCCTAGTTCTCTGTCCAGGAGTTGCAAGTAGTTTCTGGTACGTGGCACGGTGTACCGAATACCCGTTAGGTATCTCGGGAACCCTGTTCACATCGTTTGGGGCTGTGAGTGAAACCTCGGCCGGATCTCCTCATGGATGGAACCCGAATAGGCGATAAACCTGGACTAGAGACTTAGGTGATTAGGTAGGTCGTGGCCGACACCCACGTTGGGCTTCCGCTTGAAGGTTGCCGAGTACATGTCGTGTAAACGACGGTAAGTGGTGAGAGCGTGTATGAAGAAGTACGCCCCTGCAGGGTTATCATGATCTATTCGAATAGCCGCGTCCGCGGTAAAGGACTACTTGGTTGCCTATACAGTTCATAGACAAGTAAATGGAAACTACTAAAAGCCTCAAGATAAGTGTGAGTGCCGAGGATGGCTCTTCCGTAGGAAGACGGAGGTGGATCCCCGGTAGTGTATTGAAGTGGTGAGTAGTGGACTCGTGTGCGCAAAACCATTTCAAGTTGGAGTCTCGTAGGATAGCCTAGCCAAGAGTCAAAGCTGGCTTGCTGCAATAACTCCACCAACCCTTCTTGATAATGTGCATGTATGTAGGATCTGATGTAAGTCTTGCTGAGTACCTTTGTACTCATGTTGCTATAATCTACATTTTTACAAAAGACGCTGCAACCCCTTCTGATGGGTTCTTCGTAGACGTTGACATCAATGAGTAGGCTAAGGCCCAGGTGGTGATCCTGAGATTGTGAAGGACCACGTAGTATAGCTAGGCTTTCCAAGCCTCTTTTATTTTACTAATTGTCTGTACTCAGACAAGTTACTTCCGCTGCTGGTTTGTATGACTGTATGACTTGAATGCTGGGTCGTGTGACCCGTACCTATGTGTATGTTATGTATGGCTCTCTGAGCCTTAAATAAAGTACTTGTGTCGTAGAGTCATGTTGTGATGCCTTGTTGTATTTGCACATATCGAGCATATTGTGTGTATGATTGAAATGCTTGGTATGTGTGGGATCTGACTATCTAGTTGTTTATCTTTAGTAGCCTCTCTTACCGGGAAATGTCTCCTAGTGTTTCCACCGAGCCATGGTAGCTTGCTACTGCTTCGGAACACTTAGGCTGGCCGGCATGTGTCCTTCTTCGTTCCTGTGTCTGTCCCTTCGGGGAAACGTCACGCATTGAGTACCGGAGTCCTGTTAGCCCGCTACATCCCGGTTTACCGGAGTCCTGCTAGCCCAGTGCTACAGCCCGGACCCACTTGCTGATGACCGACACGTTCGTTGCTGGGTCATGGATGCCTATCCCTGTAAGTCTGTGCCACTTTGGGTTTACGACTAGCCATGTCAGCCCGGGCTCCTTATCATATGGGTGCTAGCGACACTATCATATACGTGTGCCAAAAGGCGCAAACGGTCCCGGGCAAAGGTAAGGCGACACCCGTGGGAATACCGTGCGTGAGGCCGCAAAGTGATATGAGGTGTTACATGCTAGACCTATGTGGCATCGAGTCGGGGTCCTGACAGAGGGTCTTGGGTCTGCGTTGATGAAGATGGGCCGTGCTGGGCCCCTCCTCGAGCCACGCCGCAGGCCGCAGGTAGGCAAGTCTGGGGACCTCCGTTCTCAGAACGCCGACAGTAGCCCCAGGGCCCAAGGCGCGCCCGGACTTGGCCGTGCAGGGAGGCGAAAGGGCAAGAGCGAAGCGCTGTGGGCCCTAACAGCCTGCGGCCTTGGGCGCCGCGTGGCGGTTGATTGGACGTGGGCGTCTCCACTTCCCCACGGCGCCTCGGCAACTGCACGGATTGGACAAGTCCCTGCATGCAAAGCGGGTCATGATTACCTGCGATCGTGGGGGCCGACGGTTGGCCCTTGCCGGTTATAAGTACGGATCGGCGCGCGTCCTTCCAGTTCATTCCCCCTTGCTTCTCCTTCTCCTTCATGGCCCCGTCGAGGAGGTTCTCGGCCGCAGAGAAGGGGAAGGCTCGCTAGGTTGAGCCTGCCTCTCCCCTGCCCAAGCGCGGCCAAGGGCGCCCTCGCAAACATCCTATGGCCACCATGGCAGCTCCCCGCGGCCGTGGAGACAACTTCCAGCATGGTGACGGGCGGACTGCTGCGGCCGGGGGGCGCGCTTTGGTCGTGCGTTCCCCTAGGCCACGCTTTCGCGCTGCCGAGGTGCTGCCGGAGTTCGTTGTGTGGTCGGCGGAGCCGACTAGCACCCGGCTTCAACTTCCTCGCTTCCTCCTCGGCGATCTCCCGGCCGGCGCGTCGGACAGCCTCTGGCTTCAGGCAGACGGCTGCTGCAACCGGGACTCATGGGCTTCACTGGAGGTCTCCGCAGCCGGGAGCCTGGCCTTGACCCGCGGTTGGCTGACATTTGCCCGCGCGTGTGGCCTGAGCCGTCGGTGCACCCTGCACTTCAAGTTTGACGGCGATGCCACCCTCTACGTGAGGGTGTTTGGGGAAGATGGTCGCCGCGCAGGGTGCTGCCCTGAGGACGACGACCGCGGCCGGGAACCCAGCCCCAGCGATGATGGAGAGGATAGCGCTCGCGTGATTGGCGGCGCTCAGGGTTCCCCAAGCTTCACCGGTTCTTCTTCAGGCGGCGACTCTTTTAGCGGTGGCCGCGGTCAGCCTCCACGCCATCGTACCTGCTTGGGAGGTGGTAGCGTGTCTGCCTGCCGTCGCGCTTCGGTGAAGCACGAGAGAGAGTCTACCTGAGCCCCGGAGGCAGCTCGAGTCTTCCCTGCAGGCCGGTGTGAGGCGAGCTGCGCCTGATTTGTTCTTTCTTTTCCTTTTTCCTGCGTAAAAAGACAGTAGCGTGGAGCCCCGCGGGGCGTGTTTGGATTATTGTTGTTAATCATCACTTTGCTTCCGTTATCGTGCCTTCTGGCTACGTGCCAGCGTGGATAGTTCCCGGCCCCAACTATGGGGGGCGACCGACCCAGGCCTTGTGTTCGTGTCGCGGTGCCCGTGGGGCACGGACTGGAGGGGTGCTCCTGTAATGGACCCAGGTCGTGAAACCTTTGAACGACTAGGACAGGAACACTCGCGAGGGCGCTCGGCTGCCCCCCTCGTGAGGCCTTGCATAAGAGAAATCGAGGCAGGAGAGTGAAAAGTCGATGAACTACGAGCCAAAGACGGCAATAGCTTCAATAAATCTTCGAATGAGAATGAACAAGCCAACTGCGGAAAGCAAATGAAAAAGCCACGTCCGGCACCTAATCTAGTCTTCGACATCTTCTCACCAACGCGGAGCTAAGTGCTGCCACTGGGCGTGGGAGGGAGCCCCAGGGCCTGAGGCCGGCGCTCCTGAGACTCCAGGGCGTGTACAACCCCAACTCATTATTACGTGAGAGTGTCACGGGCGGCGAGCTTCACAGGCGTTGGCCTTCTTCACAGGCTCTGGGCCTTTCTTGGGGGAAGCAGGCTTCATGGGCATTTGCCCTCTTCACAGGCTCCGGGCCCTTTCCAAAACGCGACAGCTTCACAGGCGTTCGCCTTCTTCACAGGCTCTGAGCCTTTTCCAAAACGCGACAGCTTCACAGGCATTCGCCTTCTTCACAGGCTCTGGGCCTTTTCCAAAACGCGACAGCTTCACAGGCATTCGCCTTCTTCACAGGCTCTGGGCCTTTTCCAAAACGCGACAGCTTCACAGGCATTCGCCTTCTTCATAGGCTCTGGGCCTTTTCCAAAACGCGACAGCTTCACAGGCATTCGCCTTCTTCACAGGCTCTGGGCCTTTTTAGGGGTAGAACCTCCGGAGGTGCTGGATGTTCCATGCGTTCTGGACCGGCACCCCCTCCTGAGTCTCCAAGCGCGCGGAGCCGGGCCTGGAAACATGAACAACCTTGAACGGGCCCTCCCACATGGGAGAGAGCTTGTGCAGTCCCTCCCTGGAGAGAACCCGCCTGAGCACGAGGGTCTCCTACCTCGGGAGTTCTGGGGCGGATGTTGCGGCAGTGATATCGTCGCAGTGCTTGTTGGTACCTCGCCGCTCGCAGCGCAGCTTCTTGGCGACGTTCCTCCCCCAGCATGAGGTCCATCCCCCGCATGGCGTCCTGCTGCGCCTCGTCGAACGCCAGGACCCGCGCGGAGCGACGTCTGACCTTGTGAGGGAGGACCGCTTCGGCTCCATAGACCAGGAAGAATGGGGTCTCTCCAATCGGCTTGGTCGTGGTTGTGCGGATGGACCACAACACGGACTGAAGCTCGTCGTACCAACCTCTGCCACAGGCCTCCAGCTTCTTCTTGAACGTCCTGGTCTTGAGGCCCCTCAGGACCTCTGCATTGGCTCGCTCGGCCTGGCCGTTGCTTCGGGGGTGCGCCACTGAAGCGTAGCATATCTGCGTTCCAAGGTTAGCACAATATGTTTTGAAGAGGTTACTGGTGAACTGCGAACCATTGTCTGTGATGATGCGGTTCTTCACCCCGAACCGGCTCACGATGCCCCTGATGAACTTGACCACGGAACCCGTGGGGATGGTGCGGACGGCCTCTACTTCAGCCCACTTGGTGAACTTGTCCACCGCGATGTAGAGGTAGCGGTAACCCCCTGGCGCCCGAGGAAACGGGCCCAGGATGTCCAGCCCCCAGACTACAAATGGCCACGAAAGGGGTATAGTCTGCAGGCCTCCTGCCGGCTGATGGATTTGCTTGGCGTGGAACTGGCAGGCCTCACAAGCTTTCACCAGTTCGACGGCGTCATTGAGTGCGGTGGGCCAATAAAACCCACTATGGAACGCCTTGCCGACGAGGGTCCGTGATGATGAATGATGTCCATAGTCTACGCCGTGTATATCTTCCAGCAGTTGCTTTCCTTGCTCCCTGGAGATGCAGCGCAGGGATACATCGTTTGGTCACTTCCGGTAGAGCTCTCCATCCTTGATGCAGTATGCCGTGGCCTGCCGTGCCACACGCTCCGCTTCCTCCTCCTTCTCCGGCAGGGTCCCTCGTGTTAAGTAACTCTGGAGCTCCGTGATCCAGCACCCCTCCTAAGGTTCCATCGTCAGGAGCAGGCGTGCTCCTGAGGCCGGGCCACAGACCGGGGCTCCTGAGGCAGGTGGCTGGGGGAGCTCCTCCCGAGGCTGAGCCGTGTTTGACAATGATGGCAGGGCTGAGGGCTTGAAGAGCCGCTCCTCGAAGACGCCAGGCTCCTGAGGTAACTACCTGGACGCCCGTTTGGCGATGTCGTCGGCCTCCTGATTGGTGCCACGGGGCACATGCTGCAACTCCAACCCCCAGAACTGCTTCTCCATCCTGCGGACCTCCGCAAGGTAGGCTTCCATGTGCTCATCTTTCGGCTCGTACACCTTGTTGGAGAAATTGACAAGGAGCTGCGAATCGCCCTTGAGGTGTTTCACCCCCAGGGCAGCTGCGGCCTTCAAGCCTGCTATTAAACCTTCATACTTCGCTATGTTGTTGGAGACCTTTTCACCTTGCTGGAAACAGAGCTGTACAGCGTAGTAGAGCTTGTCCTGAGTGGGCGATATAAGGACCGCCCCAGCCCCAGCGCCATGCCTGGAGAACGCCCCATCGAAGTACATGACCCAGCCTTCTGGCGCCTCGCTTCCCGGGGAGAGGGACCGATCCTCATCAGCCTTGAGGCCTGGTGCCTCCGTCCATTCTGCCACAAAATCCGCTAATGCTGCTCCCTTGATGACTCTGGTCGTGCTAAATTCGAGCTGAAACGCTTGCAGTTATATGTTCCACTCAGCGACCCTTCCAGCTGAGTTAGGGCTCCTGAGCACTCTCTCCAGGGGGTATGACGAGATGACCTTGATGGGGTGACCCTGAAAATAGTGCTGCAGCTTGCGTGAGGTCACCAGTAGCGCGAGGAGGAGCTTCTGAGGCATGGGGTACCGTGCCCTTGCGTCCCGCAACACCGTGCTGACGAAGTACACTGGGTGCTCAACGAGGTTGGGTGCGTCATTGCTGTTGGCGCCCTCCGGAGACCATGGCGCCTCCTGAGGCGATGAGGCCTCCTAAGGCTGGCCATCTGGGAGAGGGGCCTCTTCTGCCTCCGGTGCACTCCTTTGCGGCGGCTGATCCTCCTCAGCTGCGGTGGCGGTTTCTGTGGGCCTTCCTTGTTCCTGTTTTGCCTTGCCCGGGCTGCTGCTGTGATTTTGATTCGACACTCCTCCCTAACCGCCACCAGGGCTGCGCTGGCGGAGTAGGGAGTGGCGGCGAGGTAAAGCACCAGGGGCTCTTGAGGGCGCGGAGCCACCATGACCGGAGGGCTGGTCAGGTATCTCTTGAGATCCTGGAACGCCTTGTCGGCCTCTTCAGTCCATTCAAAGGGCCCCTTTTTCTTCATTAGCTAGAAGAAGGGCAGCGCTCGCTCCCCCAACTTGGAGATGAAGCGCCCTAGCGCGGTCACGCGCCCAGTGAGCCTCTGCATTTCTCTGAGGGTATTTGGCGGGCTCATGTCCTCGACCGCCTTGACCTTTTCCGGGTTAGCCTCGATGCCTCGGTGGGACACGAGGAAACCCAAGAGCTTGCCCGAGGGGACTCCGAACACACACTTCTCTGGGTTGAGCCGCAGGTTCACTGCGTTGAGGCTCGAGAAGGTTTCCTCCAGGTCTTGTATCAGGGTCCTGGCCTCCCGAGACTTCACCACAATGTCATCGACGTAAGCCTCAATATTCTTCCCAAGCTGCGGGCCCAAGGTGATGTGCATCAGCCGCTAAAAGGTCGCCCCTGCGTTACGTAGCCCGAATGGGATGCATGTGTAGCAGTACACCCCACACGGGGTTAGGAAGGCTATCTTTTCGACGTCTTCTACCGCCATCTTGATCTGGTGATACCCAGAGAAGGCATCCAAGAAGCATAGCAGGTCGCATTCTGCGGTGGAATCGACGGTCTGGTCGATGCGGGGGAGCGGGAACGGATCTTGTGGGCATGCCTTGTTGAGGTTGGTGAAGTCGACACACATGCGCTCCTTCCCTCCCTTCTTTGGCACAACGACAGGGTTGGCCAACCAATCCGGGTATCGGACCTCGCAAATGACCCCAGCGGCTTCTAGTTTGCTGGTCTCTTGGACGATGAAGGCCTGCTTTTCTGTGGACTGCCGCCTTGCCTTCTGCTTCATAGGGCGCACGTTGGGGCACACGTTGAGGTGATGCTCGATTACGCTCCTAGGGATCCCCGCCAACTGGTCAGGCTCCCAAGCGAATACCTTCTTGTTTGCGCGCAGGAACCTGACCAGGGCCTCCTCCTGCTCGGGCTCGAGGTTGGCGCCTATGGTGAAAGTGGCATTGGTGGACCCGTCCTCATCGACGGTTATCTGCTTGGTTTCTGCCTTGTCTTGGGTGAACAACTGTTTCTTCTTGGCGGGTGCAGCCCCCTTGGGCTCGGGGGTCTCCGAGTCGGCGGGCTATGTCGACGCCGCCGTCTTGAAGGTGAGCTTGAGCACTCACGGCGCGTGTCCGGTGTCCCCGTGCACGGTGAGGACACCGCTGCTCCCGGGCATCTTCATGAGGTTGTATGCCGGGTGCGTCACGGCCATGAACTGGGCCAGCGCTGGGTAGCCGAGGATGGCGTTGTAGGGGAGGCCGATGGGGGCGATATCGAAGTCGACCAGCTCCGTGCGGAAGTTGTTGTAGGTGCCGAAGGTTACTGGGAGTCGGATCTGTCCCAAGGAGCTGGATGATCCGCCCAACGCCTGAGAAGGGCCGGTTGGGTTGCAGCCGTTCCAGGGGTATGCAGAGGAGGTTGAAGGCCTCAACCGAGAGCACGCTGAGGCCCGCACCACCATCGATGAGAGTTCTGGTGACGGCCACCTGGCAGATGGTGGGGGTGGACAGCATGGGGAGCGCACCCGAGCAGGCCGAGTTGGAGGGGTGGTCCTCCGAGCTGAAGGTCAGGCCGACCTTGGGCGCCGCCTGGTCTGGGAGAGCCCCCTGCCACGTGGAAGCGGCGCTGACCCGGCGGATGAACGGCTTGACGTGGTGACTTGTAGGCGGCGCCTACGAGCCGCCCAGGAGGGTCGCGACGACCGGGGGTGTTGGTGTAGCGTGGTGGGCGGGGAAGAGGCTGAGGAGCTCTTCCCAAGAGGCCACGGAGGCTGCCGGCAGGTGGAGCAGCCATGCGCGCGGAGCACCGGTGAGGGCCGTGGGGAGCCAGTTGGCCATGACCCTATCGTCACCTCTAGCTTTGAGGATGGCCTCCTCGTACGCCAGCAAGAAGGCCAGCGGATCAGTCGCGCCGCTGTAGCGCGGCGGCATCATTGGCTTGAACTTGTCCGGCCACCGTACCCGTTGCGGGGCTGGGGCCAGGGCTCGGAGCCCCCTGGCCCCCGTGCTGGCGCCGGCGACCGGAGCGGGCGACGCGCTACTCATCGCGAGGCAGGTCATGGCGGTGGCGGAAGGGAAAACTCCGGTGCACCCCTACCTGGCGCGCCAAATGTCGGATTTCGGGTTCCGGCAGACCCTTGAGGTTCGAACACTGGGGTGCGCGCGGAGATTTCGCCTTCTACCTCCCTGCGCCCCACCGCCATGCTAAGATCTAAGCTATGGAAAGAACAGCACAAGAGACACAGAGTTTATACTAGTTCGGGCCACCGTTGTGGTGTAATACCCTACTCTAGTGTGTGGTGTGGTGGATTGCCTCTTGGGCTGATGATGATGAGCAATACAAGGAAGAACAGCCTCGCAAGGGTCTGCTCTTGCCTGGGGCGATGAACTGCTGGGAGGAGTTCAACCACCCTTCTCTCTCTCTCTCTGTGTGTGTGTGTGATGCTACTTGATCCGATCCCAGCTTGTTTCTAGGTTGGCCGATTCTAGATCCCCTCTACCCTGGGGGTGGCTAGTCCTATTTATAGGCAAAGGCCTTGGGCCTCTTCCCAAATATTGAGCGGGAAGGGCGCCAACAATTGGCCATTTTGAAGGGGAACATCTGGTACACTTATCCTGACTAAAGTTGGTCTTCGCTTGCCAAAGGCTCTGGCGGTGACGCTGGCTTGGGCTCCACAATGACTTCCTCCCTGCCGTTGGGCTGGTCTTGGTCTTGTTGCACCGACACGGGTGCCTTTGCTTGATGCTCTCACCTGCGCTTGCTCCCTTTGCACCAAAGAGGAAAGGAGGACACTGCGCGGGCTGGCGCCCGCCTGGCACCCTTGGTCGTCATGGCTTGCGTCACGGGCACCTCGTGAGGTACCCCGCCTTGATCTCTCCGCCTCCTTGCGAGCCAGTCTGATGAGGCCGTGCCTGAGGAAGCTCTGTGTCGTCCGCCCCGCGAGGCTTGACCCCTCGCGAGGGTCTTGGGTCTGTGTTGATGAAGATGGGCCGTGCTGGGCCCCTCCTCGAGCCACGCCGCAGGCAGGCAAGTCTGGGGACCCCCGTTCCTAGAACGCCGACAAGGTCTACGTAGAACCCATCGGAGTGGGCGGTGTTGTCGTCTGAAAACAGTAATTAAGCAAACTTGAGTACAAAGGTACTTAGCAAGTCTTACAACAGAACCTACTATACATGCTCATTCTCAAGAAGGTGGTGGAGTTATTGCAGCAAACCAGCTTTGACTCTTGGCTAAGCTATCCTACGAGACTCCACTAGTAAAATAGTTTTCTCACACGAGTCCACTACTCACCAACACAATACTCCACCGGGGATCCTCCCTCGTCATCCTACGAGGGGGCCATCCTCCATACTCACACTTATCTTGAGTCTTTTAGTAGTAACCATTAACTTGTCTATGAACTGTATAGGCAACCAAGTAGACCTTTACCGCGGACGCGGCTATTCGAATAGATGATGTTAACCCTGCAGGGGTATACTTCTTCATACACACTTTCACCACTTACCGCCGTTTACACGACGTGTACACGGCAACCTTCAAGCGGAAGCCCAACGAGGGTGTCGGCCACGGCCTACCTAAACACTTAATCCCTAGTCCAGGTTTATCGCCTATCCAGGTTCCATCCGCAGGGAGTCCGGTTGAGGTTTCCACGTACGGCCCCAAACGATGTGAACAGGGTCCCGAGACGCCAAACGGGCGCCCAGCATGCCCGACCACGGTGTATCTACCGCAACATAGCCCACCCCTAGGGTCAGCGCTACGCACGGCCGCCAACACATAACCTACAAACACCAGAAACTATTTGCAACTCCTGGACAGAGTACTAGGGTGAATAAGAAGCCGAGAGGGTCAATTAATGATCCCAATGCATGGTAGTAGCTGATTCTTAAAATCACACATACAGATCTCAGTTCTTAGGGACGGCCTCAATGAAACAACCCACCATGTACTCCTACATGGCCTCTCATCGATACCTTTACCAATTCATGTTCAACACATCCCTCACATTACCGACATAAAAATTTCACACTAGCCCATCACCCAGATGAACCAGACCTGACACAACAATAAGCATAGCAGGCATAGCAAGGTAGGAAACACAGAGATGGCTCAATCAACTCCTACACATGCTAGTGGGTTTCATCTAGTTACTGTAGCAATGACAGGTCATGCAGAGGATAAGGGTTCAACTACCGTAGCACACAGTAGTTTGAATCGCGTTGTCTTAATGCAGTAAACAAGAGCAGAAGCGAGAGAATGGGTTTGTATCGGAATGATCAATGGGTTGCTTGCCCGATGTAGTGGTAGTAGGGTACTGCCCTTCAGACGGATACTCGGGGTTATCCTCGGAGGCAAAACCTACCACGAAAGACACACCGAACATAATCAACACATGACAATATGCAACAATATGATGCATGCTATGACATGGCAAAATGAATGTGTCTTGGCCTAATGCAAGCTAAAACAGAAAGGAATGAACCCATTTGAATCAAAGATTCATATGTTAACTCATTTAACATGGCCTTATTAGTGCATTATCTTATTCTGCTTAAACAGCAAGGTTAACTTGTTTTGTCATGCATGAAACCATTATAGATGGATAGATTGAATTTTTCTGATCATTTTTCATATATAAATTGTTTGATTTGGAGCTATGGTTGATTTTCTATGATTTTTAGAAGTTTTGGCTATTTTCTGGAATTTCCTATATAAGAATAATTCCAGTAATTGAATTAATGCATCAGCATGACATAGGTGTGACGTCAGTGGGTCAACTGGGTCGGCCAGGTCAAACCTGACTGGTGGGCCCTGTCTGTGAGTGACTCAGCTAATTAACAGAATTATATTAACACTAATTAACTGTCAGTGGGGCCTGGGCCCACATGTCGGTGACTAAACTAAATAAAATTAGTTAAAACTAATCCTAAACTAATTAGCAGGCCGGCCCCACCTGTCATAGACTCAGGGGGGTCAACCTGGGCCCACACGGGGTCAAATAGGGTCAACTCGCCGGCGTCTAGCCGCCGGCGAGGCCAGACACGGCGGAGCATCACGGGATTTGCACTCCGGCGACCAAAAGGACGATGGAGACTAACTATGTGATGCGGGGAGGAAGCCACATCGAGTGGTGGCAGTGGGTGGAGCTGGGGTGGCCGGAAACGTCGCCGGCGACGAGTTTGGCGGCGGTCGGAGCCCGGGTAAGGTTGAACTAGTCGCTAGGGGGCACGGGGAGGCGCGTGGTTTGGTGCGTTGAGCTCCTGGAGGTGCGGTAGGACTAGTGGACAGGGTGGCGCGGCCATTGGGTGGCCGGAGCCTCGTCGGCGACGAGCTCCGCGGCAGTGCGTGCGGGTGATCTACGTGCAGTCGCTACGGGGATCGAGAGAGAGAACGGAGAGGGTGGGGAGGTGGCTGAGCTCACGGGGGTCTCATCGAGGCAGTCGGCGAGGTCGGGGATGAGCTGATGCGGTGGGGACGGCGAAGGGGATCTCCGGTAGCCGGAGTTGAGGACGAGCTCGGTGCAGCGTCTCCGGGGCGAGCGAGCACTCGAGGCTCGACCTACTCGATGTAAGCGACGACGGCGGAGCTCGTGGACACGATGGCGCAGCACGAGGATGACGGAGGGCGCGGCTACGACGACGGTGCGGTGACAGGGGCGTCGGCCATGGTGGGGAACGGCGAAGGGAGAGAGGCAGGGAAATGGCGTGTCCAGGGGCTTCGGGGTGCGACGTGGAGGCGTCCGGGCGTCCAGGGGCGTGGGCGGCAAGCAGGTGGCGCCGTGGCGAGCTCGGGCGCGCCGGCGTCACCTCCCTGCCTGCCTGGCAGGGAAGAAGCAGCTGGCTGGCGCGGCCAGCACAGTGTTAAGCCGCCAGGTGGGCCGGCTGGTGGGCTAGGTGGGCTGCACCGGTAAGTTCCTCTCTCTCTCTTTCTTTTCCTGTTTTTTTATTATTCTATTATTTCTGTAACTTCAAGGCTTTATTAAAAATGCCAGGGCATTTCCATAAATCTTAAAATTAATCATGGCTACTGCTTAGAATATATCCAATAGCAAACATTTTAGTTTATGATTATTTGAGCATTTAAAATATTTTATAACATTTAAATGCCCAAATGAAAATACTATAAGGATTAATCCAAAGACCTTAAGATGTCCTAGAAAAATGTGCACCATTTTTGTCAGGGGTTTTAACCCAAAACAAAAAGGGTGGGCTTTTTAGAAGGGCATTTCAGGTTCATTAAAGAAGTTTTTAGTAAACCCTAGTTGTTCCAGGGGGGTGCTGGGGGTTCTGTCATCCCCATTTCAAATTTAAGACGAATTTAAACATGATGCACACTCTAATGCTTGAACTAGCTAGGGTGTGACATCGGGCGCTGGGGTCCCCGAAGCTCAGGAGCTTGTGGCTTCCCGGGACATGGTGACGTCATTGCCTCCTCCTCCTTTTGCCGCATCGCTGTCTCTGGTTTCTTCTGCTTCTCCTGACATCCTGGAGTGCGCTCTTTCTGCGATGACCCTGCTGCGAGAAGAACTTCAAGGCACCGACCGTCGCCTGGTGGTCGGGCGCCTGGAGCTAGTCTCTGGCTGGCTTCACTCTAACGTGTCCGTCTGGGCGATGCTGAGCCAGGCTGCTTTGGACCCCGAGAAGGACAGGGAGGCTGTCGCCCAGGTTGTGGCTGCCCGCGAGGTGGCACTGAAGGATGGCGAGGCCGCCCAGGACCACTGCCGGTCGCTGGAGGCCGAGCTGGAGACCGTGTGGAGGGAGCACGCGAAAGAAGCCCGAGGCCGCAAGGCACAGGAGAAGATGAAGGCCCGAGAGGACGCTGTCAAGGATCACGGCGCCGAACTGGAGCAGTTGGCGAAGGCACATGCCATGGAGCGCAGCAGGCTGGAGGAGCAGGAGCAGAAGTTGCGGGGGAGAAGGTCGAGCTTGACGCCAAGTCAAAGGTCCTGGCTGAGGACCGCGCGGCCTTCAAGCTCCTTGAGGAGAGGTCTCGGATGGTGCTGCGGTCACTCTACGAGAAGGGCTTGGAGGAGCCGCTGGACGCCACCGAAGAGGGCCCCACCGAGCTGCTTCCTTATCTGGTCGGCGCGCTGGAGGACGTCGTGACCGGTATCGGCCCCATGGCGGAGGAAGAAGCCCGCGTTCTTTCCTCAGCCGCGCTAACGCGCATCTACAACTACCTCCATCTCCGCGATCCTGCCGCCCACCTTGACGAGCCGCTGGAGCCCGTGGACGACGAGCGTTGCGCGGTCGCCGCTGCAGCCGTGAGGGGTCAGGTGGAGGCCTTGCTGAAGAGGTTCCGCGGCTTCGCTCTCGCGCTCCCGACCGGTGGTGCTGCTGATCCTGCAACTCCGGCCGGTGGCACAGGCGAAGGCGGCGCCATTGAAGGAGAAGCATCCCTTGCGTGCGACAGCGATGTCCAGGGACGACTCGGTGGTGACTCCTTTCCTGTTTAGTTTCTGCAATGTGCACCATGCCTTGTGGAGGCGTTAAACTCGCGTTTGGTTTCAGGAGAACAATATGTCTTGTAATATTTGCTTTGAAATTCTGCGATTTCCTTTCCATTTGCTTTACGTTCTACGTCGGCAGGGCCCGACCCCGCACATACCTCAGCCGCCATTGGGCCGTCCGGATCACCAGGACGGACCAAGGAGTGAGGGGCTACGTGATCAGTTAGGCTCCCGAGTCGCGATGCTCAGGAGTCCCCCTTGACGCGCAAACAGCCTATAGAAAGGAGATCTGGGAGTAGGCCTAGTGTTCTACATCGGCAAGGCCCGACCCCGCTCATACCTGAGCCGCCATTGGGCCGACCGGATCACCAGGACGGACCAAGGAGTGAGGGGCTACGTGGTCAGTTAGGCTCCTGAGTCGTGATGCTCAGGAGTCCCCCTTGACATTCAAACAACCTTCGTTCCTTGGCTCCGCTTGGGAGGGCGCAAGACCACCAGGTCCGAGAGACCTGGCAGGGTGGCGTATGCTTGGGCGTGACCCGAGCGCAGCCCTCGTGCTCAGCCCCCTCGCGCGACTCTCCCGAGGGGAGGTGTTGTGATGGGGCTAGACACTGAGCTTGGAGGCTCCCTGAGGTTGATATGGCCGTGAGCCCACCCTCAGTTGTTTATCACCAGCGCGGAGCATAGCGCTTATGTACTTGCACAGGCATAACTGCTCCTTGGCAGTGTCGAGTGCCAGCGCGGAGCATGGTGCTTCCGCTCGCACGTGGGAGGGGACTCCCTACCGTGGAGAGCCTCTGGGGTGTGTACAGCCCCACCCTAACACGTGGCTTGCACGACAGGGCTAGATGAGGTGTGTATGGGCACTCGTGAGCCAGCGTAGGACTCACGAGGCCCTACCTCCAGGCGGGTTGCTCCTGGTCTTGGTTCTTCATGGCTGTGGCGTTCCTGCGAGATGGTTAGACAACCTGCGCCTATCGGGTTTCGGGTTCCGGCAGACCCTTGAGGTTCGAACACTGGGGTGCGCGCGGAGATCTCCCCCCTACCGATCTACGTCCGATCCTCTCATGCGAACTAAGATGAAAATGATGAACAACACAAGAGACACGAGGTTTATACTGGTTCGGGCCACCGTTGTGGTGTAGTACCCTACTCCAGTGTGTGGTGTGGTGGATTGTCTCTGGGGCTGATGATGGACAGTACAAGGGAAGAACAACCTCGCGAGAGGTGTTCTTGAGCTGGTGCGATGAACTGCTAGGGTGAGTTTGGTCGCCTCTCTCTCTCTGCTATGGTTCTACCAGATTTCCAGCCGTCTGCTCCTTCTGTGGTGGCTAGCTCTATTTATAGAGGCCCTGGGCCTCTCCCCAAATAATGAGCGGGAAGGGCGCCAACAATTGGCCATTTCGAAGGGGAACATCTAGTACAAGTTATCCTGACCAAAGGTGGTCTTAGGCTGCCAAAAGCACTAGCGATGACGCCGTCTTAGGCTCCATGGTGACCTCCGTCCTGCCGTTCGGCTGGTCCTGATCTTGTTGCACTGGAATGGTAACCTTTGCCTCATGCCTTGGCCTGTGCTTGCCCCCTTTGCACCAAATGGGAAACAAGGACACTGCGCAGGCCGGCGCCCGCCTGGTCTCAATCGTCATGGCTTGCGTCAGGGGTTCCTCGCGAGGTACCCCTGCCTTGATCTCTCCGCCTCCTCACGAGCCTGCCTGATGAGGCTGCCTCTGAGGAAGCTTCCTGTCGTCCGCCCCGCGAGGGTCTTGAGCTTGAGCTAATGAAGATGGGCCGCGCTGGGCTCCCGCTTGAGCCATGCCGTAGGCCGCAGGCAGGCAAGTCTGGGGACCCCAGTTCCCAGAACACCGACAGTAGCCCCCGGGCCCAAGGCGCGCGCGGGCTTGGCTTAGCAGAGAAGCGAAGGGGCAAGCGTGAAGCGCCGCGGGCCCTAACAGCCTGCGGCCTTGGGCACCGCGTGGCAGTTGATTGGGCGTGGGCGTCTGCACTTCCCACGATGCCTCAGCAACTGCACGACTTGACAAGTATCTGCATGCAAAGATATGGGTCATGATTACCAGAGGTCATGGTGCTCGGCGGTTGGCCTTCCCCGGCTATAAGTATGGGGCTGCGTGAGCTTCGCCGGTTCACCCCCTTTCTGTCACTCCTCCTCTTCTTCTTCCTCATCCTTGCTTCCTCTTGCACCAATGGCACCGATCCGCCGGTTTTCAGCTGAGGAGAAGAGAAAGGCCCCCAGAGAGGGTCCTGACCCCCTCCCGCCGAAGAAGCGGACAATCCTTTGTCACTGGGACGTAGGCACCTGGCAGGTGGTGTCAAGGCCGTGGTACGAGCGGCCACCGCCTGGGTTCCCGCTGCCCTTGCACGCCCGCGTCGTAGGCCCCAGGGGAGAGGGCGCCGAGCAACACCGACACCATCGCCGCCGACACCGGCGAGTCACAGTGGTGCGCGTCGTCCCCCCTGGAGTCCACGCGGAGCGCTCCTCTCGCGAGCTTGTGGTTCACACCGCCATGCCTCCAACTTTGTGGATCCGCCTTCCTCCCTCCTTCGCCTTCGAGATGCTGCCGAGCGGGGCCCTGGAGCTCTGGCTGCAGCACGCCGACTGTGGCACCCCTGCAACCGGAGCGGAGGTCGCGATCGTCGCTCCGGGCAAGGTCTTCATGACCCGGGGCTGGGGTGAGATTGCCCGGGTATGTCGCGCGGACGGCGCCTTGGCGATCCATCTTGAATATGACAACGCCTCCTAGATGTTCTTCAAGGTCTTTGATGCAGAAGGACGCCGGCTGGAATGCTGCCCTAAGGGAAGCGGCAGTGGTGACGAACTGGCGAGGACCAGCCCCGCCCGTTGGTCCTCCTGCAGCTCCTCAGGCAGCAGCGGAGGGACTGCGGGCTTCAGCGGCTCCCCCGAACTCCTCGCGACCCCGAAGACGAGCGACGACAGCTACGAGCCTTCGAGCTCGCGCCGCGCTCGGAGTGAGGCAGTTGCATCGGGCCGCCGACGCCACTGATCTGGATGGGATTGGCGCCGGCACTGGGCAGCCTACTGTTGATGATGGCGTCGCCTGGGGAGGTGCTAGCAAGTAGCGTTCCTTAGGGTTAGCACCTTCTGTTCCCTGCAAGGAATTAAAGCAACACCCCGTGGGGGTATGTAAGGCGTCTGCCGTACTTTTGTAATTAATATATCCTTAATATGAATTGGCGTGAGGTGTCCATTCTATTCCGGCTAAGCTCCCCCTTTCTATCCTCACGAGGACTTGGTGCTCTACGCTAACAGGTCCCAGTCCCCAGGCAAGCTTCAGCCGTTGCTGGTATGCCAGGTCGCGATGCCGTGGTCAAGGCCAGGAGGTGAGTGGCCCGAGGTCCGGTAAGAGCCCCTGAGTCGCGATGCTCGGGAGGTCCCCTTTAGCGCTCAAGCAATCCTTGCTGGGCGAGAAAGGAAGGTAGCGTCGCCATGACAGAGTTGCACTGGGCGGGGATTTAGCGCTGCGTTGGTCTAGCTTTTGCGACGGTGCAACTTATCTTGTGTGTCTGTCGTAGTTCCTCGAAGACGCGCCTGGCCCGAGAGGCGGTGGTCGAGGTACTGCTGGGTTAGGACCTCGCGACCTTCTTCCCACTCCCCCGCACTTTCCTTAATGCTCTACGTCCTCAGGTCCCGGCCTTCGAGCGAGCTCAGCCGCCGCTGGTATGACAGGTCGCGATGCCGTGGGTCAAGGCCAGGGGGTGAGGGCTGGAGAGCCAGTAGGAGCCCATGAGTCGCGATGCTCAGGTACCCCCCCTTTTAACGTGCAAGCGGTCCGTGCGGAAGAGAGGGAGAGAGAGCTCACGGTGCCCCCAACGTTGCTCCTGGAGTAGGTCCTGCAGACCAATCATGAGGAGAAACAAGGCCTGTCGTTACGGTCGCCGGCCAACCTATGGTCACTCCGAGGGAGCGGTCAGGGCACTGAGGGCCTGGTGAGGTGGCGCCGTGCGGGACTGTCGTGGCCAGAGCTCGACCACTCAGGTTTATCAACACTACAGGGACAGACCCGTGCGCACGCGTCGTGCCAGAGCGAGCGGCTCTTCAAATAGGCGTCGATCGAGCAGGTGATTAGGTCAGGTATGTTAAGCACATAGGAGGAAATCCAATTTCAGGCAAGCGCAGGTAAAAGCAACCGCCGCTGGGTCGGGCCCAAGCGGCGTGGGGATGATGCAGCCCGAGGGGCGCCCCCAACAAGGTAAATAAAGAGCATAAACAAAATGGATACATGCCGCGGGGACGGACCCACGCGGCCTGGGAATGGTGCAGACCTGTGGGCGCTCCCAGCTGAAAGTAGAACTCTGAAAGATGTCACCTGGTGCTATTGAAGACGAAGTGATGCTGAGGAAGTGAGCGATGCGCGGTGAAGACGTCGGCCCTCATGAGCCCCTAGGCCCAAGGGCCTCGGGAGGCTCTGGTGGCACGTGCAGGTCTTCGGGGACCATCACCACCTTCGCCAGGACCGCGCGATGCCTGGCCTCCTGATCCTCCAGAATGCTCCTCAACAGGCGCTGATGTGCGGCGACCGCACTCGGCAGGCCGAAAGGCATGCGAACGTAGCTGTGGGGTGGTCCCACGCAGCGCCCTACGGCCGAAGGCCATAGGCGCTCCTGGGACACAGCTCGGTTGAGCCCTGGTACATTGACATAGACGCGCAGTCCTCCATCCTCGCCTGGATGTGGGGCCACGGCAGGTAAGCGGCGGCTGCCGCGCATGACTCTGGACTTTTGTAGCTCTTGGGTGTTCCTTGTGATGAACTCCTGAGGGTTTGGTCTCCTTTGACTTGTACCTTTCTAAGGGAAGCGTGCCTGAAAGCACCCCTCCAAGTGGTGCCCGAGCGCCTCCCCCATGACCTTGGCAAGGTCGGTGGCTCTCCGAGAGGGAGCCCCTGAGCCCTGCCTGAGGAGGGCATCGGGCGCGCCTTCCTATGCGCGAGAGGGCGGCACTCCCTGATCGGGCGCGAATCCTGACGCAATACCTCCGGAGGTGCCTGCTTCCTTGTGGCTCTGGCTAGGTCAGGTCTTCTTCTTCTTGAGGGTCGCCTCGGGAGTCCTCCCGCTCCTGCGATCTGGGTCCTCGATTGCTGCGGCTTGGAACGCACGCTCGAGCGAGCACACTGCGTCCCTTTCTTCACAGGGTACGGTGATGACTCCACCGCTTCCTGGCATCTTGAGGACATTGTAACCATGGTGAGTCACTTCCATAAACTTGGCTAGGGTTGGGTAACCGAGGATGGCGTTGTACGACAGGCGGATGTGAGCGACGTCGAAGTCGATGAGCTCGGTGCGATAGTTGTTGCGTTGCCCGAAGGTGACCGGAAGGCGAACCTGCCCAATTGGAACAGTGGAACCATCGGTGACTCCTGAGAAAGGCTTGGTTGGCTGAAGCTGGTCGTATGGCACTTGGAGATTGTTGAACGTCTCGACGGACAGGACGTTGAGTCCTGCCCCGCCATCGATGAGGGTCCTTGTGACATGCACGCTGCTGATGACTGGGGAGCAAAGCATCGGGAGGACTCCGGCCGTTGCCGCACACTTGAGCTGGTCTGCGGAACTGAATGTGATCGCGCACGAAGACCACCTGAGAGGGCGCGTGGCCTCAAGCTTGGGAAGGACCGCATTCACCTCGCGAGCAAACTGCTTGAAGATGCACTGTGAGGCTGGGGCCTGGGCGCTGCCCAAGATGCAAGCAATTGCACGTGGCTCTTGGAATCCCCCAGCCCCATCGTCTTGGTGCTGGTCTTCGTTCCTCCTTGGTGGAGGCGGCAGAGGAGGGAGGCCTGCGTTGCCGTGGGGACGGTCCTCACGAGGCTGGTCCCTCCAGCCTTCCTCGTGAGGCTGGTCCTGCCAGCGGTCCTCGCGAGGGCAGTCACACCATCCCTGGCGAAGGCCACGGTCTTCCCATCGTCCACCGCCTCTTCCTCCTCCTCGGCCATAGCCCCTGTCATTGCGCTCTGGGCGTCGGCCGATTCGCCCATCTCGCACGGCTCTGAGCTCTTGACATTCGTTGGTGTTGTGAGTGTGGAGGTCGTGGTACACGCAGTACCGTCCGCCCTTGGATGACTCAGGCTGATCCCTGCCTCTCTTTGTGTCCGGTTTCGCTGCTAGCACGGCAGCCCCCTTGCGCTTCACGTCCTTGGCCTTGAGCTTCTTTTCTTCCGGGTCGGCTGCCGGGAGCTCGAGGAGGGAGAGACACCCTTCCTCAGCCCTGGCACACTTGGTCGCCAAGTTGAACAGCTCCAGGGATGTGCACAGGTCTTCATGGATTGCTAGCTCTTCCTTCATCTTGACGTCACGCACGCCGTCCGAGAAGGCTGAGATTATGGCTTCTTCGATCACCTTGGGGATCTTGAGGCGAGCGTAGTTGAAGCGCTGGATTTACTTCTACAGGGTTTCTCCTAGCTGTTGCTTGATGCGGCGCAGGTCGCTCACGGCCGGGGGCCGGTCGCGAGTGCCTTGGAAGTTGGCGACGAAATGGGTGCGCATCTCGCTCCAGGAGGAGATCGTGCCGGGATCAAGGTTCAGGAGCCAGGTGGGTGCGCCGTCCTTGAGCTTCATGGGGAGCCAATTCCCCTTGACCTTCTCGTCTTCGTTGGCGGCTACGATGCCCAGCTCGTAGAGCTGCAGGAACTCCGCGGGGTCCGTTGTGCCATCGTAGCGGGGAGGGAGGTCAGGCTTGAACTTGCCTGGCCATGTGACACCGCACAGCTCGGGGCTGAAGGCGAGGCAGCCCGTCGTGGCCACCGGCGCCCTTTGCTGGTGCTAGACTCGTTCTTGCAGGTCACCACGCGCCGCCACTGGGAGCAGAGCGGGGTTTTGTCGTGGAGGCGCTGGGGCGCGATCTTGGCGCGCCGGTGCTGGGAGCGCGCGAGCACCTTCCCGGGGGCGTGGGATCTCTTGGCAGCTCCCTTCTTGCTGCGCAGGCGCCGGACGTGGATGGTCTCGCCCTGGGGCTGCGCGCCTTGGAGCCAAGGCACCTTCTTGGGGAGGAGGCGGCGGAGGCGCCTCCTGATCCTCGCCCCCTGCACGGGACGGAGGGCAAGGCAGCGAGAGGGACCACAAGGGGGATCCCCCTGCGGCACTGACGAGCTCGGTGATGCGCGCGAGCCTGTCCTCATAGAGGTCATCGACGGGGCGATAGTGCAGGAGCTCCCGCGCCAAGAGCAGTGAGGCGTGAGCATCCATGGGTGCGCGACGGGCGTGGGACGACGAGCCAGCTGGAGTCAGCGACGTGGTGGCGGTGCGGCCATCCCGCCGCACCGATGGGTGCTGGGACGAGGCTTACTGCTCGTTCCCCACCGGGCTGGTGGCGGCGTTAGTGGAGGGCGAGGGGGAACGACAAGGGGGGGCGCCGACGGGCGCCGTCTGGGCGACGCGAGCGGCGTGAGAAGCCCGGCGCTCGGCGCGAGCCCGACGAGCGTCAGCCATGGACACGACGGAAGATCACACGCGAACAGCGGAAGGAAGATTCCGGCGCACCCCTACCTGGCGCGCCAAATGTCGGGTTTCGGGTTCCGGCAGACCCTTGAGGTTCGAACACTGGGATGCGCGCGGAGATCTCCCCCCTATCGATCTATGTCTGATCCTCTCGTGCGAACTAAGATGAAAATGATGAACAACACAAGAGACACGAGGTTTATACTGGTTCGGGCCACCATTGTGGTGTAATACCCTACTCCAGTGTGTGGTCTGGTGGATTGCCTCTAAGGCTGATGATGGACAGTACAAGGGAAGAACAGCCTCGCGAGAGGTGTTCTTGAGCTGGTGCGATGAACTGCTAGGGTGAGTTCGGTCACCTCTCACTCTGCTATGGTTCTACCAGATTTCCAGCCGTCCCCACCTTCTGTGGTGGCTAGCTCTATTTATAGAGGCCCTAGGCCTCTCCCCAAATAATGAGCGGGAAGGGCGCCAACAATTGGCCATTTCTAAGGGGAATATCTAGTACAAGTTATCCTGACCAAAGGTGGTCTTCGGCTGCCAAAAGCACTGGCGATGACGCCGTCTTGGGCTCCATGGTGACCTCCGTCCTGCCGTCCGGCTGGTCTTGGTCTTGTTGCACTGGAATGGTAACCTTTGCCTGATGCCTTAGCCTGTGCTTGCCCCCTTTGCACCAAAGGGGAAACAAGGACACTGCGCAGGCCGGCGCACGCCTGGCGCCCGCTTGGTCTCGATCGTCATGGCTTGTGTCACGGGTTCCTCGCGAGGTACCCCTGCCTTGATCTCTCCACCTCCTTGCGAGCCTTCCTGATGAGGCTGCCTCTGAGGAAGCTTCCTATCGTCCGCCCGCGAGGCTTGGCCCCTCGCGAGGGTCTTGAGCTTGAGCTGATGAAGATGGGCCACGCTGGGCCCGCGCTTGAGCCACTCCGCAGGCCGCAGGCAGGCAAGTCTGGTGACCCCCGTTCCCAGAACGCCGACAGCGCCGAATGAATTTCCTGAGGTTATCGCACGAGAAGGCCAAGCACAAACGACCCTAGGAGGTGACGTGAACGGGGCCGGCCCGCCAGACAGAGCTCAGCCGTTGGATTTATCGACGCTGCAGGGACGGGCCTGCGCACAGATGTCGTGCCTAGCCTTCATATGCGAAGGATCCTGAAGAAAGATGATCGGCGCGCGGCTCCCATGGTGGGTGACAATCAAGAAGGTGATAACCATATATAGACTATGCATGAGAAGCGAACTGGCTTTGGTAAATGCGAGAACGATACATGTCAGTTGGTCGGACCCGAGCGGCCTGGGGATGATGCAGCCCGAGGGGCGCCCCCAGCAGGGTGAACTAAAGATGCAAGTGGATACATGCCGCAGGGACGGACCCACACGGCCTGGGAATAATGCAGCCTAGGGGGCTCTCCCGGCCGAATGAACTTGGGAAAATGTCACCTGGTTTGGTTGTCGAAGGAGTGTTGGGGTAGCTGAAGACGCTCGCTGAAGAAGTTGCTCCTCACGAGCCGTCGAGGCCCTGAGCCTCGGGAGGCTCTGTAGGCTCAGGCGGCCTCCTGAGGACCATCTCTGTCTCCACCAGGACTGCGTGATGCCTGGCCTCCTGACCTGCCAGGATGCTCCGCAGTTTGCGCTGGAAGGCGGTAGCCACGCTCGGCTGGCAGAACAGTGATACGTCCATTTTGCATCATGCTTTTATATCGATATTTATCGTATTATGGGCTGCTATTTCACTTTATGTCACAAGACTTATGGCTATTCTCTCTTATTTTACAAGGTTTACATGAGGGAGAATGCCGGCAGCTGGAATTCTGGTCTGGAAAAGGAGCAAATGTTAGAGACCTATTCTGCGCAACTCCAAAAGTCCTGAAACTCCACGAAACGTCTTAAAAGAAACAAAGAAAAATCCACGCCAAAGATGAAGGCCAGGG
>NC_041390.1:158744754-158759360 GCF_002162155.2 Triticum dicoccoides | reverse complement strand
CTCGTGGGCCCCCTGGTGGCTCTCTGATGCCCATCTTCTCCTATATGAGGTCTTTCGATGAGAAAAAAATAAGAAGGAATTTTTCGGGACGAGACTCCGCCGCCACGAGGTGGAACCTTGGAGGATCCAATCTAGAGCTCCGGCAGAGCTGTTCTGCCGGGGAAACTTCCCTTCGGGAGGGGGAAATCATCACCATCGTCATCACCAACGCTCCTCTCATCGGGAGAGGGCAATCTTCATCAACATCTTCACCAGCACCATCTCATCTCCAAACCCTAGTTCATCTCTTGTATCCAATTCTTGTCCCAAAGTCCGGGATTGGTGCTAGTAGTGTTGATTACTCCTTGAAGTTGATGCTAGTTGGTTTATTTGGTGGAAGATCATATGTTCAGATCCTATATGCATATTATTACCCCTCTGATTATGAACATGAGTATGCTTTGTGAGTAATTACGTTTGTTCCTAAGGACAACGGAGAAGTCTTGCTATGAGTAGTCATGTGAATTTGGTATTCATTTGATATTTTGATAAGATGTATGTTGTCTAGCCTCTAGTGGTGTTATGTGAACGTCGACTACATAACACTTCACCATTATTTGGGCCTAGAGGAAGGAATTGGGAAGTAATAAGTAGATGATGGGTTGCTAGAGTGACAAAAGTTTAAACCCTAGTTTATGCATTGCTCCGTAAGGGGCTGATTTGGATCCATATGTTTCATGCTATGGTTAGGTTTACCTTAATACTTTTGTTGTAGTTGCGGATGCTTGCAATAGAGGTTAATCATAAGTGGGATGCTTGTTCAAGTAAGAACAGCACCCAAGCACCGGTCCACCCACATATCAAATTATCAAAGTATCGAACGCGAATCATATGAACGTGATGAAAACTAGCTTGACGATATTCCCATGTGTCCTCGGGAGCGCTTTTCCTATTATAAGAGTTTGTTCCGGCTTGTCCTTTCCTACAAAAGGATTGGGCCACCTTGCTGCACTTTATTTACTTTTGTTACTTGTTTCTCGTTACAATTTATCCTATCACAAAACTATCTGTTACCACTTATTTCAGTACTTGCAGAGAATACCTTGCTGAAAACCGCTTATCATTTCCTTCTGCTCCTCATTGGGTTCGACACTCTTACTTATCGGAAGGACTATGATAGATCCCCTATACTTGTGGGTCATCAAACAGCATGCGAACGTAGTTGTGAGGCAGACCCTCACACCGGCCAGCACGCGAAAGCCAGCAGCGCTCGTGAGATGCGACCCTTTGAGCCCTGGGATGTCGATGCAGACGCGCAGCTCACCACCCTCGCCTGGGTGGGGAGCAGTGCCAGGTGGGCGGCGGTTGCCGCGTATTGTCCTTGCTTCCTGAAGCTCCTGAGTGGCCATGACGATGAACTCCTGAGTGCCGGGCGCTCCTCGCCCGATGCCCTACTGAGGGAAACGTGCCGCGAAGCACGCCTCCACGTGGTGCCCGAGTGCCGCCCTCGTGACGTTGGCCAGGTCTGATGCCCTCCAGAAGAGAGCCCCCGAGCCCCGGGGGAGGGCACTGGGCGCGCCTCCCTATGCGAGGGTGGAAGGCGCCCCAGGTGCGGGCGCAGATCCTGAGGAGTCGCCGCTCTCCTGAGGCCCAGAGCGGAGTAGCTACTTCTTGGGGTTGGCTTCTGGAGGGTACTACGCACCCGCGCTGTCAGGGTTTTCGATTGATGAAGCTTGGAAGGCGCGCTCGAGGGAGCACACCGCGTCTCTTTCTTTGTAGGGGACTATGATGATTCTGCCGCTTCCCGGCATCTTGAGTACGTTGTAGCCATGGTGGGTGACTGCCATGAATTTGGCAAGCGCCGGGTATCCGAGGATTCCATTGTACGGTAGGCGGATGTGTGCGACGTCGAAGTCGACGAGCTCGGTGTGGTAGTTGTCGCGCTGACCAAAGGTGACAGGGAGACGGACTTGCCCTATCGGGGTGGTGGAGCTGCCAGTCACTCCTGAGAAAGGCCTGGTAGGCTGGAGCTGATCATATGGCACTTGAAGGCTATTGAACGTCTCGACGGACAGGACACTGAGCCCTGCGCCACCGTCGATGAGGGTCTTGGTGACTTGGACATTGCTGATGGCGGGTGAATAGAGCATCGGGAGTATGCCGGCGGTTGCCGCGCACTTGAGCTGGTCCGTCGAGCTAAAGGTGATGGCATACTTGGACCATCTGAGCGAGCGCGTGGCCTCGAGCTTGGGGAGGGCTGCATTCACCTCGCGAGAGAACTGCTTGAAGATGCGCTGGGAAGCTGGGGCTTGAGCGCCACCCAAGATGCAGGCGATGGCACGCGGCTCCTGGAAGCCCCTAGCCCCTTTGTCTGGCTAGTGGTCGTCGTTCCTCCTTGGCGGCGGCAGCGGAGGGAGGCTAGGGTTGCCCTGAGGACGGTCCTTGCGAGGCTGGTCCCTCTAGGCGCCCTCACGAGGCTGGTCCTGCCAACGATCCTTGCGAGACTGGTCGCGCCACTCCTGGCGGGCCCCACGGTCATCCCAACGTCCTCCACCTCCTCGGTCGTAGCCCTGGTCATTGCGCTCGAGGCGTCAACCTAAGCGTCCATCTCGAATGGCCCTGAGCTCTTGACAATCGTTGGTGTTGTGGGTGCGCACATTGTGGAAGGCACAGAACACATGGTTGCTCTTGGACGACTCGGGAAGATCTCGGCCATGCTTCATGTCTGGCTCTGCCACGAGTACGGCCACGCCTTTGCGCTTCACGTCCTTGACCTTGGCCTTCTTCTCCTCTGGATCTGTAGCGGGGAGCTCGAGGAGGGAGACGCGACCCTCCTCAGCTCTTGCACAATTGGTTGCTATGTTGAACAGCTCCAAAGTTGTGCACAGCTCCTCATGGATGGCGAGCTCCTCCTCCATCTTGATGTCGCGGACGCCGTCGAAAAACACTGAGATGATGGTCTCCTCTATCACCTTGGGGATCTTGAGACGCACGCTGGATGTACTTCTGCAGGGTCTCTCCTGCCTGTTGCTTGATGTGGCGCAGGTCACCCACGGCCGGGGGGTGGTCGCGAGTACCCTGGAAGTTGGCGACGAAGTAGTCACGCATATAATCCCAGGAAGAGATCGAGCCCGGGGGTAGATTCAGGAGCCATGAGCGAGCGTCGTCCTTGAGAGCCATGGGAAACCAGTTCGCCATGACCTTTCCGTCGCTGTTGGCCGCCTCGATGCTCAGCTCGTAGAGCTACAAGAACTCCACAGGGTCAGGGGTGCTGTCATAGCGACGAGGCAGATCCGTCTTGAACTTGCCTGGCCAGACGATGCTACGCAGCTCGGGAGTGAAGGCGCGGCAGCCTGCCGTGGCCACCGGGGCCCTTCGTGGAGGCAGAGCATGATCTTGCTGCCATTGCGCCACCACGACAAGTGGCGCGTGGCCCTGTCGCGGCAGGCTATCCTGGCGTGTCGGTGCTGGGAGCGGTGGAGCATTTTCTTGCAGACGGGGGATCTCTTGGCAGCTTCTTTCTTCGTGCGTGGGCACACGGCGCGGTGGAACGTGTCGTGGTGCCGCACATCTTAGAGCGAGGACGCCGTCTTGACGTGGAGGAGACGGAGGCACCCCATGAGCCGCACGCCCCGGCGCAAGGGCGCCATCTTGTTGTAGAGGAGGCGGAGACGCTCCGTGAGCCTCATCGTCCACATCCGAGGGTGGGAGAGGCAGCGAGAGGGATGGTGCAGGAGAGCCCCTCGCGGCGCTGAAGAGCTCGGCGATGCGGTCCAACTAGTCCTCGTAGAGGTCGTCGACCGGGCTGTAGCGCATGAGCTCGCGTGCCATGTGCAGCGCGTCCTACATGTCCGTGGGTGCGCGGCGAGCGTGAGACGATGAGCCGGCCGGAGTCGGTGACGGGGTGGCGGTGCAGCCGTCATGCCGCACGGAGGGGTGCAGTGAGGAGGCTTGCTGCTCATTTGCCGCTGGGCCAGTGGCAGCGTTGGCAGCGGTGACGAAGAATGACAGGGAGGCCCATGAAGGAAATATGCCCTATAGGCAATAATAAAGTTATTATTTATTTCCATATATCATGATAAATGTTTATTATTCATGCTAGAATTGTATTAACCGGAAACATAATACATGTGTGAATACATAGACAAACAGAGTGTCACTAGTATGCCTCTACTTGACTAGCTCGTTAATCAAAGATGGTTATGTTTCCTAGCCATAGACAAAGAGTTGTCATTTGATTAACGGGATCACATCATTAGGAGAATGATGTGATTGACTTGACCCATTCCGTTAGCTTAGCAATTGATCATTTAGTTTGTTGCTATTGCTTTCTTCATGACTTATACATGTTCCTATGACTATGAGATTATGCAACTCCCGTTTACCGGAGGAACACTTTGTGTGCTACCAAACGTCACAACGTAACTGGGTGATTGTAAATGTGCTCTACAGGTGTCTCCGAAGGTACTTGTTGGGTTGGCGTATTTCGAGATTAGGATTTGTCACTCCGATTGTCGGAGAGGTATCTCTGGGCCCTCTTGGTAATGCACAACACTTAAGCCTTGCAAGCATTACAACTAATGAGTTAGTTGCGGGATGATGTATTACGGAATGATTAAAGAGACTTGCCGGTAACGAGATTGAACTAGGTATTGAGATACCGACGATCGAATCTCGGGCAAGTAACATACCGATGACAAAGGGAACAACGTATGTTGTTATGCGGTATGACCGATAAAGATCTTCGTAGAATATGTAGGAGCCAATATGAGCATCCAGGTTCCTCTATTGGTTATTGACCGGAGACGTGTCTCGGTCATATCTACATAGTTCTCGAACCCGTAGGGTCCGCACGCTTAACGTTTCGATGATAGTTATATTATGAGTTTATATGTTTTGATGTACTGAAGGTTGTTCGGAGTCCCGGATGATGATCACGGACATGACGAGGAGTCTCAAAATGGTCGAGACATGAAGATTGATATATTGGAAGCCTATGTTTGGATATCGGAAGTGTTCCGGGTGAAATCGGGATTCTACCGGAGTACCGGGAGGTTACCGGAACCCCCCGGGGACTTAATGGGCCTTTGTGGGCCTTGGTGGAAGAGAGGAAAGGCGGCCAGGGCAAGGGCCGCACCCCCTCCCCCCTAGTCCGAATAGGACAAGGAGAAGGGGCAGCGCCCCCTTCCTTCTTCTCCTCCACCTCTTTCCCCTCTCTCTCCTAGTCCAACAAGGAAAATGGGGGGAGTCCTACACCCGGTAGGAGTAGGAATCCTCCTGGCGCACCCCTCTCTAGGACGGCCGCACCCCCCCTTTGTTCCTTTATATACGGGGGCAGGGGCACCCCAAAGACACAAGCGAAGCCCTGCGTCGGTAGAACATCATCATCGTCACCACGCCATCGTGCTGACGAAACTCTCCCTCAACACTCGGCTGGAACAGAGTTCGAGGGACGTCATCGGGCTAAACGTGTGCTGAACTCGGAGGTGCCGTGCGTTCGGTACTTGATCGGTCGGATCGTGAAGACGTGCGACTACATCAACCGCGTTGTGCTAACGCTTCCGCTTTCGGTCTACGAGGGTACGTGGACAACACTCTCCCCTCTCGTTGCTATGCATCACCATGATCTTGCGTGTGCGTACGAATTTTTTTGAAATTACTACGTTCCCCAACAGTGGCATCCGAGCCTGGTTTTATGCGTAGGTGTCATATGCGCGAGTAGAACACAAGTGAGTTGTGGACAATATAAGTCATACTGCTTACCGGCATGTCATACTTTCGTTCGGCGGTATTGTTGGATGAAGCGGCCTGGACCGACATTATGCGTGCGCTTACGCGAGACTGGTTCTACCGACGTGCTTTGCACATAGGTGGCTGGCGGGTGTCAGTTTCTCCAACTTTAGTTGAACCAAGTATGGCTATGCCCGGTCCTTGAGAAGGTTAAAACAACACTAACTTGACGAACTATCGTTGTGCTTTTGATGCGTAGGTAAGAACGGTTCTTGCTCAGCCCGTAGCAGCCATGTAAAACTTGCAACAACAAAGTAGAGGATGTCTAACTTGTTTTTGCAGGGCATGTTGTGATGTGATATGGTCAAGACGTGATGAGATATAAGTTGTTGTATGAGATGATCATGTTTTGTTGAAGTTATCGGCAATTGGTAGAAGCCTTATGGTTGTCTCTTTATTGCATAAGATGCAAGTGCCAAATAATTGCTTTACTTTATCGCTATGCGATAGCAATAGTTACAAGAGCAATAGTTGCCAAGACGACCATGTGACGACACATTGATATAGATCAAGATGATGGAGATCATGGTGTCATGCCGGTGACGATGGAGATCATGACGATGCTTTGGAGATAGAGATCAAAGGCACAAGATGATGATGGCCATATGATGTCACATATTTTGATTGCATGTGATGTTTATCTTTTATACATCTTACTTTGCTTAGTTATGACGGTAGCATTATAAGATGATCTCTCACTAAATTTCAAGATAAAAGTGTTCTCCCTGAGTATGCACCGTTGCCAAAGTTCGTCGTGCCCAGACACCACATGATGATCAGGTGTGATAAGCTCTACGTCCATCTACAACGGGTGCAAGCCAGTTTTGCACACGCAGAAATACTCGGGTTAAACTTGATGAGCCTAGCATATGCAGATATGGCCTCGGAACACTGGAGACCGAAAGGTCGAGCGTGAATCATATAGTAGATATGATCAACATAATGATGTTCACCATTGAAAACTACTCCATTTCACGTGATGATCGGTTATGGTTTAGTTGATATGGATCACGTATGATTAGAGGGATGTCTATCTAAGTGGGAGTTCTTAAGTAATATGATTAATTGAACTTTAATTTATCATGAACTTAGTCCTGATAGTATTTGCATATCTATGTTGTAGATCAATAGCTCGCGTTATTGCTTCCCTATGTTTTATATGTGTTCCTAGAGAAAACTAAGTTGAAAGATGATAGTAGCAATGATGCAGACTGGGTCCGTGATCTGAGGTTTATCCTCATTGCTGCACAGAAGAATTATGTCCTTGATGCACCGCTAGGTGACTGACCTATTGCAGGAGCAGATGCAGACGTTATGAATGTTTGGCTAGCTCAATATGTGTCAGGACCCCGATTCCAAGTCACATCGATCTAGCCGGTAACACTTCATATCACTTTGCGGCCTCACGCACGGTATTCCCACGGGTGTCGCCTTACCATGGCCCGGGACCGTTTGCGCCTTTTGGCTCACGTATATGATAGTGTCGCTAGCATCCATATGACAGAGAACCCGGGCCGACATGGCTAGCCGTGAACCCAAAGCGGCACCAACCTATGGGGACAGGCATACATGAATCACATCGAGCATGTCGGTCAGCAGCGTGTGAATCCGGGTTGTAGCACAGGGCTAACAGGACTCCGGGAACCCGGGCTGTAGCAGGCTAGGCAGGACTCCGGATGTCGCCGCGTGACATTTCCCCGAAGGGATAGACACAGGAACGAAGTGAAACACATGCCGGCCAGTCAAGTGTCCTGAGCAGTAGTGCTGGGCTAGCAGGACTCCGGTGAACCGGGCTGTAGCAGACTACTATGGCTCATGGAAGCACTAGACTACATTTCCCCATAAGAGAGGTTGCCAAGGATAAACAACTAGATTGTCGGATCCCACACATACCAAGCATTTCAATCATACACACAATATGCCCGATATGTGTAAATACAACATGGCATCACAACATAACTCTACGACTCAAGTATTTATTCATTAGGCTCCGAGGAGCGAGAGAGTGAGATTGTATCGGAATGAACAAGGGGGTTTTGCTTGCCTGGCACTTCTGAAGATACTATAGTTCTTCATCGGTGTCATCCATCACATTGTCGGAACGTCGTCTACTGAAGGGGGAGAAACACCAGCAATAGAGAAGAACACAATCAATGCATATGCGACAATATGATGCATGATCATGACATGGCAATATGCTATGATTTGAGCTAATGCATCTAGTTATGATTTAAATGAAGTTGGTTTGAATACATGATTCAAATTCCAACTCCATATATGATTATTTAAATGCCCTTTATTTGTTTTGTCCAAAACAGAGGACAAACATTGTTCAAACATGCATGAAAATGGTACAGATGGATTCCTTGAATTTTTCTGATAATTTTTCATATATAAATCTTTTCATTTGGAGTTCCGGTTGAATTTCTATGATTTTTAGAAGTTTGGGGGTAATTTCTGAAAATAATAAATCATTTAAGATTTATTTAAATTCCAGAAAGGAATTATTGCGTCAGCATGACCTCACAGTGACGTCAGCAGGTCAACGGCTCGGTCCAGGTCAAACCTGACGTGTGGGATCCACACGTCAGTGACACAGTTAACTAACAGGGTTAATTAAAATTAAACTAAACCTAATCTAGTTTAGTTAAGGCCTGGGCCCATATGTCAGTGACTCTAGGGGGTTAGTTAGGCGCTAATGATGGTGCCACGTCACCAGCCACCGGAGTTGGACGCCGGCGACCAAACCCGACAGCAGAGGATCACCGGAGTTGCCCGGGACGGCGCTACAGGGGTCGACTTGACGCGCTGGAGGCACCAGAGGGATGCCCATCCTCGCGCACATCCAGGGGATCATGCGGGAGGCTGCGGGGTGGCCAGAGACGATGGCCACGGCAACCATGGCGGTGGCCGGAGCTACGGGAACGGCGGGTTCGGCGCTATGGAGCATTTCGAGACGAACTGGTGGGGTTTGCGGCTTCCTGAGGAAGCGCTGAGCACGCCTACGTGCTCTGGTGCAACATGCGGGTGTTGCAACCGCGGCGGCGACATGGCCGGCGGTAGGGAGCGCTCGGCTCCAGTGGTTGATGCAGCTAGGGGGCGAATTAGGCAACGGGGCATAGGGGAAATGGTGCAGCGGTTCACCGCAGTTCTTCTGGTGCTGCTGGCGAGGCAGGGGTGGCACGGGGTCTGGGGAATCAACGGCGGGCATCACCGGCACCCGAGGTCGAGGACGGTGGCGTTGGCGGTGAAGAAGGCCGACTGGGCTTGCGTTCTTCTGCTTGGAGGTGCGAGGCCTCGCGGCGGAGTCGATGGGCATGTCGGCAGGGGGTACGGTGGCCGGTGTCCATGGCTACGGCGATCGGCGGCAATGGCAATGCTTGGGTGTGCGTGTGAGAGCTAGACAGAGGGGAGGAGGAGCACGGGAAGAGTGAGGGAGTGGGCCAGGGAGCTGCGTCGCGTCTCGAGAGCGTGGGGGAGGAAGCTCGCCAGCGCGAAGCAGGAGCTGGCGCAGCCGACGTCATGCTCTGGTTTGCCTCTGCCTACTGGCAGAGGTAGAAGACGGTCATGCCCCTGTGGGCTGGGCCTCTACAGTGCTGGGCTGGCCTCTCTGGTGGCTACACAGGTGAGGCCAGGTAAGCTGGGCCAGGTTAGTTTCCTTTTTTTACATTTCTGTTTCTGTTTTCTAATATTTCAATTCTGTTTTGATTTGATTCACAAACCAAATCATTTAGTAGCTTCTGAAAATATTTATGTGGCTTGATGCAATATATTCAAAGCCACTCACAGGTTTTCAGGATTACTGGACTTGCAATTCTTTTTATAGAAGAATTAAATCCAACTCAAATATTTATTGATTTAAATCTAGATGGCCAAAATAATTCCTCAAAAAATTTCCATATTTTTGGTTTGAACCAAAACCCTTGCCAAAAATATTAAACATCATTGGAGAGCATTTTGGAAACATGGGATGCATTTTCCAGGGTTATTTGCCCTACTTTTAATTAAAATTTTGAGGCTTTCACATTTCCTCAATTCAAGTTTCTTGAATTTAAACATGATGCATGGATGCAACTCACTGATGCAACTAATTACAAAGCAGAATTCTAGGGCTGTGACAACTCACCCCCACTAAACAAGAATCTCGCCCCGAGATTCAAGACGTGAGGTAAGAAGACAGAGGGACACAAAGCTAACACGGTCTTCATGATCCAATAGCCCTTCTTGAAGATGTTGATTCATTTCTTCAAATTTGACCTTGACGTCTTTGCTTTCGAAATCTTCATTCAACTCGATGATGACAAAAAGAGATTCTATAGGAAATGATCTTCTCAAAGATCGAGCAATTCACGATCAACTCACGGGATGAGACACAGTAACTCTCTTGAGTTGAGACACAAACATACATCAAGAGGGATGGAAGAAACAGATGGCGAAGGTTCACTAGGTAGGCATCAATTCCACACTTAAGAAGGTGGTGAACGGTTGTCAACGTAGCGAGGAGTTGAGTTGCCATGATTCCCTAACGAGACATGTTGGAGGAGGTGACTCATAGAATTATTCCTTTAGGTGGCAAAAAGAATTACTTTTGATACAGAGATCATTGAAACTCTTTGTACCAGCCTAAGGAAATGCACAAACGATCGTTTGAAGGAGTTCGAAAGGATGGCTTACCCGGACTAGAATGGAAGATGTGGTCTACCTTGTTGAAGACAACACAATGGATGATTTTTGCTTATCATTGGAGATGGATGGGACCCATAGCAGGACCACTTTTGAGATGATCCAAAGCAACAATTACCGGAAAGGATAGCCCATGGGAATTTGGCACAATGGTGGTGTAAGCTGGGAACAAAATGCAATGTTGGGAATGTTTCAACCATCATATCTGCCTGAGATTCAGATCTGGTTGGTAACAGGATACTTTAGACGGCATGTCTGGGGAAGGAAAGGTTGCAACACAAGTCGACAAGATGATGTTGCGAGATTCTAGGGAAATGAACTATGGTAGTAAGCTCCCAAACATGAGCCGGTTCTGCTACATACATGTGAACACACCGTCCCAGACAAGCATGACCACGTAGTAGTCTTACAACAAAAACACTACCGAGTTCTGGTTGGGAACCATAATTAATGATATTGAAATCTCCGCGCGGAAGTCTAAAGGATTAACACTTTAGAATAGACTCCTTTATCTTCAACAAATCAATTAGTGGCTTGGTGTGCTAGGGATGCGTATAGAATGAAGATGGTCAGTCTATCAGACCATAGAATACTTCACACATGCATGACTGACTTGGGATGATTCCAGAGGAAGCAAAACAAAATTTCTCGAATTCACGGCGCTAACTTACATCAAATGCACGTGAATCAAAGGAAGTCACTTCTTTCACCCAAACATATACTTCATGAACGGGGCATGAAGAAAATGCTTACACAAGTTTCCAACACTAGCTGGATGTTCAACACAAATCATGGAGGAGACAAAATGCTGTTGATGGGCTCAATAGCAACTCATCAGAATTTCCATATCACTGGACTTCCACCATTATGTGAACAATGTGATAGTATTGGTCAGACCAAAAGATGTAATGGTGTATGCTTGAGGAGTCAACCAAGAGTAAGACAACATTACGAATATCGTTGGTACTGATTTAATTTGAGGATAGCCCACACTCAAATCAAAGTTTTGACAAGACAACAGATCCAACAACCGATCACGAGGAACAATCGATGAAGTTATCATCTTTCTTCAACTAACACACAAACACAACGATATCCATTTGGAATGAACTAAGTGGATTAAGCTTTTATCTTCCAACTCTGCAAGTTGTTGTTTAGCTCGAGCAACTAGTTCAGGGTATCCAACACAGAATCTTGGAGAATAAGTGGTTTGGAGGAAAACCAACATGATCAGGAACTCAACATAGCGGTCAGGTGACAACCTGGTAATACTTCCGAGAAGATATTCGGAACATCACAAACCACCGATATGTTACTAAGCTCGAGAACAATCTTGCTTTTCAGAGAAAGACGATATGAACAAATAAGCAAGGGATTGAGTAATCCTAACTCATTGATCGAAGAGTGCACCGTAAATAAGGACAAGGTAGCACGATCAATCCTAGAATAGTGTTTCGATAACCAACACGCTAAGAATGATATTAGTGTACATTAACTACCGAGCAACACGGTTGCTAGGAGTATTGATTTCACACATCATGGTTCCCTTGCCGGCATTCCGGTTGCGACAACACGGGACCAAGGAATGAAAAATGATGGCAATAAGTATCACTGCGTCAAGAATTCATGAGAGATGGTGCAATTCTCATGACAATCCTGACATAAAGGGGGTAATTCTCCAGGGTAGAACAGAGCAAAAGCTGGATGGGCATTTGATCTGCAGAACACAACTACTTTGACCCAATCCTGGATATGGATGAGGTACTAGAGTTTGTTTCTCCTAGTCATTATGAAATAGAATGGCTTAACGGACCACAAGAATAATAAGCATCGATAACATGGATGCACAATTACTCCTGACTATCAATTGATAGGCGATGGTCGGAATATAAATGAAGAGGGACAACTCAAGAGGACGTATATCTTTCTGAGTTGTGGATGCATAGATTAATATGTGGAACCAAGTTCAACAGGTTTCTTCCAGATAACCCATGCAGGAAGGTAGAACTGGCAGAATCACAATTATGAATGGAGAACTCCTCAAGAGTACTCTGATTGTGATATTTTGGTTCAAAGAACTTCTGCCATAATGGTTCATGGTATTTGGAAGAAAGAAATACCACGGACCTCGAGGACTGTCGCAAGGTTACTAATATCCTAAAGGAATGAGCAAACACTATCAACAGGAGGTAAGTAGGGTGAATCTCGGGTTCAAGAACCCAGGAATAGAATACCTACTACTAAATGGCATCACGGGATGCTTTCGAGAATGGTGGCCAGAATCATCACACCGGAACACAAAACATGGCTAGATTACTAGGTGACTCCCTAAAACACCTAGGGTCATAATAATAGCTCCAACATATATCTCGAGGCAACAGAGTACCTCAACTCACCGATTAGTGTGATTAATCTGGCCCAAATGGACATCAGGAACAGGAGGAAGGGGTTTGCAAATGCATCAGACTACTTAGAAACCTGGGATGACTCGGACAGCATAACGGCTGTAAATGCTCAAAAAGATTTGAGACATCCTGCAAAATGGTGGCATAACCACTCAACAACACAATATCAAGGTTCCGAGATCAACTATCAACATACGGAAGTAGTAGGAACGGAACTGAGGCTTGAAACTATCAATTCTGTAAGTCTATGGATTAGTAACACGTCATCCTGATATATAGATGAGAAGGCCTAGTTCTTAATCCCCGTAGAAAAGAAGAGGTTGACTCAGATTAGAAGGGCATAGGGTAAAGGAGTAAAAAGAGCCTTACGTTCCCTTCCACAATCAATTCCCTTACATAACTAAAGCATTTCTAGACTCGACTTCGATCAGTTTGGCTTGGTAATCCTACAGGCAGTCAGGCTCTGATACCAAAGCTGTCAGGACCCCGATTCCAAGTCACATTGATCTAGCTGGTAACACCTCCTATCACTTTGCGGCCTCACGCACGATATTCCCATGGGCGTCGCCTTACCATGGCCCGGGACCGTTTGCGCCTTTTGGCTCACATATATGATAGTTTTGTTGGGGAACGTAGTAATTTCAAAAAAATTCCTACGCACACGCAAGATCATGGTGATGCACAACAACGAGAGAGGAGAGTGTTGTCTACGTACCCTCGTAGACCGGAAGCGGAAGCGTTATAACAACGCGGTTGATGTAGTCGTACGTCTTCACGGCCCGACCGATCAAGCACCGAAACTACGACACCTCCGAGTTTTTGCACATGTTCAGCTCGATGATTATCCCCGGACTCCGATCCAACAAAGTGTCGGGGATGAGTTCCGTCAGCACGACGGCGTGGTGACGATCTTGATGTTCTACCATCGCAGGGCTTCGCCTAAGCACCGCTACAATATTATCGAGGATTATGGTGGAGGGGGGCACTGCACACGGCTAAGAGATCAATGATCAATTGTTGTGTCTCTGGGGTGCCCCCCTGCCCCCGTATATAAAGGAGTGGAGGAGGGGGCCGACCAAGGGGTGGCGTGCCCAAGGGGGGGAGTCCAACTCCCACCGGGAGTAGGACTCCCCTTTTTCCTATTATGTAACACACCGGATGTAATTTACCTTATATGTATCCCAACTCTTGCCGTTTCCGGCGCTAAGTTATTTTATTTTCCTCGGGTTCGGGTTTTTGTCTCCGTGTGTTGTTGCCTTTGTCACGCATCTCATATCATGTCATCATGTGCATTGCATTTGCATACGTGTTCGTCTCATGCATCCGAGCATTTTCCCCGTTGTCCATTTTGCATTCCGGCGCTCCTATCTCCTCCGGTGGTCCTTTCTACCTCTTTTCGTGTGTGGGGGTTAAACATTTCCGGATTGGACCGAGGCTTGCCATGCGGCCTAGGTTTACTACCGGTAGACCGCATGTCAAGTTTCGTGTCATTTGGACTTTGTTTGATGCTCCAACGGTTAACCGAGGGACCGAGAAGGCCTCGTGTGTGTTGCAGCCCAACACCCTTCCATTTTGGCCCAAAACCCACCTACACCTAGAGTGTTCGATCACGATCGCGTGGCCGAAAACCGCACTCCATTTGGAGCTTCCTAGCTCCCTCTACCTCTATAAAAAGACCCTCCTCCAAAATTCCCGGATCTCCTCTTCCCCTAACCCTAGAAATCAGCTCCGCTGCCATCGGACACGTCC
>NC_041390.1:158725374-158744544 GCF_002162155.2 Triticum dicoccoides | reverse complement strand
GCGCCGGCGACCGCCCCGCGCCGCCGCCTCGGCTCGCGGCTTCCTCGCCGCCCTCTCCGCCCCTCGCCGCTCCAGCGACTCCGGCCGTCCTCCTCCTCATCTCCTCGCCCCGGCAAGCCCCCAAGTCCGGCGACGTACTCCATCTCCGGCGAACCGCTACTGTTCCGGCGAGATCCAGATCCGAGCTACAGTAACCCTAGGGGTTGACCTCGTTTCTCCCCTAAGTCTGCATATTGTTTTGCATTGTTCATCGCATCGTAACTCTGCACCCGTGGCTCTGTTTTGGGTGTGTAGCATATCAAAATGTTCGTCTCAGAGAGTACATCATTTCATCTCATCGCATCATTTTCATTTGAGCTCATCTTGATGCCCGAAATGCTGTTGGAAGAGGGCTATGTGATATATTTGTCAGATCTGTTTCATCAAATAACTATTTGTCATTTTTGCCATGATTAATGCGTGCATGATATGCTCCTGAGTTCTACATGTGTTTTGTTATATGCCATGCCATATTTACAGAGGTGCTTACCATGTATTTTTGTGATATGTGTGGTGACTAGAACAAGCTTGCAAAGTAGTGCATTCGTTAATGCTGATTTCAAGGACTTAGAATTTCACTAAGTCCTTGATCTGATTTTGTCAATATGCCATATGTTCATGTTGTTTCCTAGTGATCCGTGCCTCTTTTGAGGATGATCAGTAAGGATGTTTTGTTAAAATTGTGGTGTTCTATCCATCCATGTCTTTGTTTGCATTTATGGAGCACCCTAGCTTGAGTCAATCGAGCTCTACTTTTGCTATTTCGTGAATCCTGGTAGATTGTTGACTTGTTAGCGATTTTGCCGAGGATGTTGTCGTTGATCCGTGCATGCTATGTTTTTGTTCTTGCCATATCTAGCTTCTATGATCTGTATTCTTGATGGGTGTATGCTTAGATTGTCATGCCATGCTCCGTAGTGAGTGCATCGAGCTCGTAAACATGCCTACTCGTTAACAGATTTGCATGCTCCAGTTTTTCACTAAGTTTGTAACCTGATTATGTTTTTACCATGTTCACATGCTTGCAATTGTATTTTCTGATCCATTTTGGCTCCAGGTCACTAAGGTACTTTTGTTAAGTGCTTTGAGTAGCTTCATGCCATGCCTTGCATTACCATGTTAAGTTCCTGTAGCATGTAGTTTTCATGCTCTAAAGTGTGCTACCTGATGTTGAATTCCATACTTGTGTTAATTTCACTAAGTCTGAAACCTGTTATCATTTGCGCTTTTGCCATGCTTGTTTCAACCAGTTAATGGATGAATTGGCCGTAGGTCAGTGTTCATCTTTTGTCAAGCATCATGAGTGGATCCCTGCCATGTATTTTGTTTCCATATTTGAGTGCTGTAGCATATTTATCTTGATGCATTTAGATGGCTACTTGCTGTTTATCGCAGACCGGTGCCATATTTGTTTTTGCTTGCCATTTCCAAACCGTGCATCCGATTCCGGTGATCTTTATATCGATTTCAACTGAAATCACCTCACCTTTCCAGTGGCACTCTTGGATTTCCAAGTTGAGGCTAGGTTCAATCGTTCCTTGTCAAATCTTGCATATGCATCACATATCGCATCCCGCATAGCATACCATGTTCGCATCATGTTGTTTGAGCTTTGCACGTGGTTGATTGTGTTCCTTTTGCTTGTTTTTCTTGTTTGGGTAGATCCGGGAGACGAGTTCGCTAAGACGAGTTCGCTAACTAGGAGCCCATTGAGTTTGCTTACGAGGATCAATCCAACTCTGACAACTTTGTAGGCAAGATGATCATACCCTCGAAATCACTTCTATCTTTGCTTCCTAGATGCTCGCTCTTTTGCTATGCCTATGCTACGATACCTTCCACTTGCTTATCCTGCCTCCCAAATTGCCATGTCAAACCTCTAACCCACCATGTCCTAGCAAACCGTTGATTGGCTATGTTATCGCTTTGCTCAGCCCCTCTTATAGCGTTGCTAGTTGCAGGTGAAGATTGGAGATCGTTCCTTGTTGGAACATTGTTTATTGTTGGGATATCACTATATTATCTTGTTATCGTAATGCATCTATATACTTGGTAAAGGGTGGAAGGCTTGGCCTTTTGCCTAGTGTTTTGTTCCACTCTTGCCGCCTTAGTTTCTGTCATATCGGTGTTATGTTCCCGGATTTTTGCGTTCCTTACGCGGTTGGGTGATAATGGGAACCCCTTGACAGTTTGCCTTGAATAAAACTCTTCCAGCAATGCCCAACCTTGGTTTTACCATTTGCCACCTAGCCTCTTTTTCCCTTGGGTTTCCGGAGCCCGAGGGTCATCTTATTTAAACCCCCCCTCCGGGCCAGTGCTCCTCTGAGTGTCGGTCCAAACAGAGCCACTTGCAGCGCCACCTCAGGGAAACTTGAGGGTTGGTTTTAGTTGTACGTAGTGTTCATCTGAGTGTGCCCTGAGAACGAGATATGTGCAGCTCCTATCGGGATTTGTCGGCACATTCGGGCAGTGTTGCTGGACTTGTTTTACCATTGTCGAGGTTGTCTTGTAAAACCGGGATGCCGAGTCTGATCGGAATGTCTCGGGAGAAGGTTTATCCTTCGTTGACCATGAGAGCTTGTGATGGGCTAAGTTGGGACTCCCCTGTAGGGATTTGAACTTTCGAAAGCCGTGCCCACGGTTATGGGCAGATGGGAATTTGTTAATGTCCGGTTGTAGATAACATGAAAACTTAACTTAAATAAAATGAATCAACCGCGTGTGTAACCGTGATGGTCTCTTCTCGGCGGAGTCCGGGAAGTGAACACGGTGTTTGAGTAATGTTTGCCGTAGGTTGTTCTTGCTTTGCTTTCTCTTCGTTCGTGCTTTGCTTTCTCTTCTCGCTCTCTTTTGCGAACAGGTTAGCCACCATTTATGCTAGTCGCTTGCTGCAGCTCCACTTATTACCTTGCCTTACCTATAAGCTTAAATAGTCTTGATCGCGAGGGTGCGAGATTGCTGAGTCCTCGTGACTCACAGATTACTTCCAAACCAGATGCAGGGACCGATGATTCCGTTCCAGATGATGCACTTGAGCTCAAGTGGGAGTTCGACGGAGACTCTCTCCGTTAGTATGTGTCTTTCCCTGATGATCAGTAGTAGTGCCCAGTTGGGGCGATCGGGACCATGTCGCAATGTTGGGGTTGATCTTTTATTTTGGTATCGTAGTCGTACCATGAGTGTATTGGATGATTGTAATGTTATTCATGTATTTGTGTGACATGGCGAGTGTAAGCCAACTATGTACCTTTTTCCCCTGTTATTTATTTATATGGGTTGTTGTGAAGATTACCTTACTTGCGACATTGCTTTCAATGCGGTTATGCCTCTAAGTCGTGCTTCGACACGTAGGAGATATAGCAGCATCGAGGGTGTTACAAGTTGGTAATCAGAGCCTTCCCCGACCTTAGGAGCCCCCTAGGGATGGCAATTTTATCCATGGACCTGGATACCCATGGATACCTGACCCAGTTGGGCAAGGGTATGGAGCACATTTCTGCCCATGGGTCCATGGATATGGATACCCACGAACAACCAGGTTGGGCATGGTTATAGTTTGTGCTCCATGGATATCGAATGGATACCCGTATGCCATGTGGGGTCATATGCCAGTGACAGTAGAAAGAGCGAATCAATGGGAAATGGCAGGAAATATGCAACTTGTGCCATGAGCTATATGCTACATAATCAACCTCTGGTATGTCACACTTAAGGACTCATCGTATTACTTGTTACCTACTTATGCATGTAGCTTATGTTGTCATTTGTGAGTGAATGATGATGAGTTGATTTGATATTTGGGAAGGCTTCATGCTGACTTTTCTATGCTCATGGAGCTCCATGGGTATGTGGGTATCCAGTGGGTTTGGGCATTGGCACAAGTTGTGCCCATGGATAATTTGGTGGATGGGTAGAGGGTAGGAAGATGGGTCATGGGTTGGATTTGGACCAGCTCCACCCGCCCCAAACCCGACCCATTGCCATCCCTAGAGCCCCCCTGCTTGATCGATTAGCTGACGTTGTTGAGTATAGAAAAATGTTTTGAGTCATTTAGGAATTATATATCGGGGAGTTTAGGAATTCTTTTTACTCCCCAGTCCCTTCATCGCTCTGGTAAGGCATCCTGACATAGAGTTTTGACTCTTCTCTTCTCAAATTTCACTAAAGAAAATTTAGGATCACGCGGGTATCTTGGAATCGTTCCGATCGATTTGTGACGAGAACATTGTTCTTGGTGCCTCTTGTCATTTAGGGGTTGTGGCAGTGTCCCGGGGAGTTGAGCTCCGAGGTGTTTTCATCACAATTTTATCGTTGCAGTTCTAGAATACCTGAGTTTAGTTTCACCGACATCAAAAATCTCTTTTATGCAGTTGTTGGTGAGATAACCTCGACGCCACCCAGTACTGGGGCAGGAGTTCGGGAGTTTTGCCATAACTTGTATAACGGATGCTTTACGAAGGTTGAGGTAGACGATTTCCGAAGTTTTTCTCGGTTATGTGTTGAAGGATGGATACAGCTGGATGTAGGTTTTGCTAGATTTGGATGAGATATTATGCTTCCCCTGTATCCCCAACACCTGATTGCATAACCGGAAAGGTTTGGGAGTTTCATAGGTGGGAATTCTTGTAGCTCTAGTTCTTCTTCCACGGATATTTGGTTTGAGATTGGGTGATCCTGACCGACTATTCGTTCTTGTTCCGTACCTTGTTGTTTTTTCTTCTACCTCAATTCTAAGTGGCTTCTCAATTTATGGATATGTGACCATTTCAATTGGAATGCATTCGTTCATTTTGTTCGGATGTGAGGACTATATGTTGCAATTTCAACCCGTTTGTTTCAGCTTCAATATTTTTCTATCAATGTGCTAATGGATGCGCACGACTCTGAATCCTGATCCGCCACCACTACCTCCACCTCCGGAGGCATGGCAAGCTGTGATGGCCGCTACCAATGCAAACACGCAGCTGATGATGCAACTTCTTCAAGAGCGCAACCAAGCGAACCAGGGTCAAGGCAACAATCAGAATCATTTTGCTACACTTAACCAGTTCCTTGCTAACCAGACAAAGACCTTCAGCAATTATGTTGAGGCAATAGACGCTGATGATTGGCTCGTGGACATAGGCAAGCATTTCGAGTGCAGTAACGTCAGGCCTAAGGACTTTATCAAGTTCGCTTCCTTCCAACTCAAAGACCAAGCTGCAGAATGGTTTCAGCAGTACAAAGATTCCAAAGGAGGCCGTGTGATTACCTGGGATGAACTCCGTCAAGACTTCAAAGCTCATCATATTCCTCAGAGCGTGGTTGAAAGCAAGCATGAGGAATTCCGCAACCTGAAGCAAGGCTCTATGTCTGTATACGAGTACAACAAGATGTTTCAGAAGCTCGCCCATTTTGCTAAGAAGGACGTCCCTGACGAGAAGAGCATGATATACCAGTTCAGGGGTGGTCTCAGAGAAGAAATCCAGCTAGCTCTTGTCCTCTTTGAGCCCAGGAGGTACGATGAGTTTTACAACATGGCAATGAAGCAAGAGACTGCTCAACTGAAGTGCGATGCTTCCAAGAAGCGAGTCAGAGATGCTACTCCTTCTTCCTCAACTCAAGTGGCTAAGCAGCAGAAGTATTGGCTTCCTCCTCCTCCGTTCCGTCAGCCTTATCAGCAGAAGAGAAAAGGTGGCAGGGGATCTTCCCACCCACCCAACCCTGGCTTTTAGAACAAGAATTCGTCTCAAGCTCCAAGATCGAGTGCTCCGTATCACCGTCCGCTTTCAGAGGTCACGTGCAACAAGTGCCAACAGAAGGATCACTATGCCAACAAATGCTTCAATCAGAGGCGTCTCCCTCCTCCTCCTCCTCCTGTGAGATCGGCAAGTACAGCTGTGGTCAAGCATAATTGTCGATGTCAAAACCGGCGGATCTTGGGTAGGGGGTCCCGATCTATGCGTCTAGGCCGGATAGTAACAGGAGGCAAGGGACACGAAGTTTTACCCAGGTTCGGGCCCTCTCGACGGAGGTAAAACCCTATGTCCTGCTTGATTAATATTGATGATATGGGTAGTACAAGAGTAGATCTACCACGAGATCGAGGAGGCTAAACCCTAGAAGCTAGCCTATGGTATGATTGTTGATGTGTATGTCATCCTACGGACTAAAACCCTCCGGTTTATATAGACACCGGGTAGGGTTAGGGTTACATAGAGTCGGTTACAATGGTAGGAGATCTGTATATCCATATCACCAAGCTTGCCTTCCACGCCAAGGAAAGTCCCTTCCGGACACGGGACGGAGTCTTCAATCTTGTATCTTCATAGTCCAGGAATCCGGCTGAAGGTATAGTCCGGCTATCTGAACACCCCCTAATCCAGGACTCCCTCAGTAGCCCCTGAACCAGGCTTCAATGACAACGAGTCCGGCGCGCAGATTGTCTTCGGCATTGCAAGGCGGGTTCCCCCTCCAAGTACTTCATAGAAGATTTTGAACACAAAGATAGTGTCCGGCTCTGCAAAATAAGTTTCCACATATTGCCATAGAGAGAATAATATTTACACAAATATAATCTGCTGATGTATTCCGTAGTGTGACATCACACCACGGCCAAGCTTTTATTTGAACCGTTTTACTGTCCCATCTTAGCACGTTATGCGAGGCGGTTTCCTTGGAATGTCTTGTTAAAGCAGAGATCGTGTCCCCTTATTCCGGGATTCTCATCAATACGGGCGTGGGTAACCCAACCATGTCATTGATTACGGCACTTGCTGATAAGCGAGTTTTACCAGGCTGGTGGGGACACGTAGTTGCGGTCACCCATATAAGGGGATAAGGATCCACCTTTTCACCTACGCCTTCTTCCTCCTTCGCCTACCCATTCTTGCGCACTCGAGCTCCAGCGCCCAAGTTCGCACTCCCAACCTCAACCTTCTCCAGCCATGTCCGGAGCGGGAGGAAAGTGGATGGTCTCCTTCGTCACGGAGGGACATATCAAAAAGCTAAGGAAGGCCGGATACCTGTCTAACGACATCGCATATCGGCTCCCCGAAAAGGGGCAGCTCATCCCCACCCCTAGGCCCCATGAGAGGGTGGTGTTCCTCCCCCATTTCCTCCGTGGACTGGGCTTCCCTCTCCACCCATTTGTCCGGGGGCTCATGTTCTACTACGGCCTGGATTTCCACGATCTAGCCCCGAACTTCGTCCTCAATATCTTGGCGTTTATCATCGTGTGTGAGGCCTTCCTCCGCATCCGTCCCCATTTCGGCCTATGGCTCAAGACTTTCAACGTCAAGCCGAAGGTGGTGTGCGGCAGCCAGGTGGAGTGCGGAGGCGCCATGGTGGGCAAGATGGCCAACGTCCTCTGGCTTGAAGGCTCCTTTGTGGAGACCCTGAAGGGGTGGCAATCGGGGTGGTTTTACATCACCGAGCCGCGCGACACCGAATGGGTCTCGCCCCCCGAGTTCCGGTCCGGACCCCCAACGCGGCTCACGTCCTGGAAAGAGACGGGCCTGTCGTGGGGTAAAAAAGGGGAGCTGACCGGACTCCAAACATGCGTCAAAACCCTGGTGGACAAGAAGCTCAAACTTGTCAACGTAGTCTAGGTTATGCTCATCCGCTTGATCCTCCCGTGCCAACAATGGGCTTTCAACCTGTGGGAGTTCGACCTGGCACAGCACCAGACTCTGAGCAGGCACTTCGACACGACGTACGAAGATGCCTGGAAGGTGCTTTTCAAGGGCGTCGAGGCTCCTACATCCGCTACTGAGGATCGCAGATTCAGTGCGCAGCGTCACGCTCTTGCGGTAAGCTGTTTTTTCCTTTTACAGGGTATCAGTTTTTCATAGTTTGACTCCATGCGGGATCTAAACTCCCTCACCTTTGACAGGATTGGCAGGTGACATCCGGACAGATCAACTGTCCGGCTCCTTTGCCCGAAGGCCCAGCGGATGCTCGCTTGGCGAAGCTGCTGGTTCCGGCACCCTGTGTGGTGCCGGAGAAGAAGGTCAAGAAGAAGGCCACGGGGACTCGAAAGAGTGCCCGACACCCGGAGGTGTCGGATTCATCATCCGACGAATCCAAGACACACTCCTCCCATGAAGACGAGGAGGAGGAAGAAGAGACCCCTCCCCCTCCAGCGGGGGAAGGGAAGAAAAGGAAGGCCGCCCCAACTGGGGAGGCCGAAGGGTCCAAGAAGGGGAAAACCCTTCCTTCGAACTGCTCCACCAATGCCGACGGCGGCGGAGAGGAGTGGGAGCCTAGGGCCAAGCCCCTGGCAAAATCGTAAGTATCCGGATACCAGAGTAATTCATAGTATTCGTTTACAGCTTTCCCTTACGTCGAATATGCTTATGCAGCCTACCCAAAGACCGGCTCGACGCGTCATCGAGCGGCTCACTGGACTCGTCGGGTGTGAACTCGCTTCCAACGGATTCCTCCCCCCGCCCTACAGACGACACCGAAGTGTTGTCCCAACAGGTTCCAAGCCGGGAGGAGGTGGTCCTGGAGGCGTCGCAAGGCGGCCTCCCGGACTCCAGGAGTAAAGGGGATGAAACCCCCCAGGGCTCCAAGTCCGGCTCTAGGCCGGACACCGCTCCGGAACCTTCAAAGGTTCCAGAGTCCGGCGGGGGACCTCCTTCCAAGAGGAGCAAGTCCACCGTGCCGGCGGCCCCCGTCCAACCGGAGGCGCCGAACAATATGTTGGAGGCGCTCCAAGGCGCCTCCATCGGCGAAGGACACCGCACTATTATGAGTGCGGTGGTCCAGAAGGTTCAGTCCGCCAAGAGCGGACTGACTGAAGCTTGTTCTAGCCTTTTGACAGGCTTTGAGGTAAGAATGTGTAAATAATAGTACCGCGTAGACAGTAGCCCCTGATGCTCTGTTTGGCGTTTGGGAAGAAAAGCCAAATAGAGGATCAACTAGAATTCGCAGGAGTCTAACAAAAATGAGTCAATATGCATATGCAGGCTTGCCTGCTTGCGTCCGCCGCACTGACTGCGGAGGTGGACACGCTAAAGCAGAACCTCGAGCGGTCCGAGCAAGAGCTCGGTCGTGCCAAGAAGCAGATCGAGGACAATGAAGGTAAGAAATACCTTGTTTTTGAATATATATAAAAAGGTGCAATTGCAAAAAATGACAGGATTATCGTGGCTAATGTAGGGGCCACGTCTGAAGTGGCGACCCTTAAGCAAGCGCTGGTCGAGGCCGAGTAGAGGGCGGCCTCAGAGCGCACCAAGCGGGAGAAGTATGAGGCCGAGGTTGGCAAGGTGCGGCAAGAGCTCCAGGCTCTCATGGAAAAACATGAGAGTTTAGAGCTTGACTCAAAGACGCGAGCGTCCGAGCTCGTGATGGCTATTGAAAATGACAGGTCTGCCAAGGCCGAATCCCAGAAGACCCTCCAGGAGTTGGATGAGGTGAAGAAGATAGCGGTGGGTAAGGCATTCTTTATGCAAAGCAAACACATAAACGTGAGTTACTTGTTACTTACCTGAATCCGGAGCTCTCCAGGAGCGTTCGCAGATCTTCCCTGGAATGTGTCAGATGCCGCCGCATTCTATCGAGCCGAGGAGGGCAGCTCGATAGAGAAGGTGTTCTGGTCTCAGTATGCTGAGGCCGGACACCCCGTGGCCCTGAGCGGCCGGCTGAAGCAACTGGTCGAGCTCCACAAGGCGGCCGAACAGGCCATGAAGGGCCTCATAGTTCGGCTGTGGCCTGGAGAGGCTCTGCCTGGGAGCTATTTTGGGCTGGTGCGACGGCTGGTGGAGGCCTGTCCGAGGCTTGAAGACATCAAGCGCTCCATCTGCATTGAAGGTGCCCGTAGGGCCCTTGCCCATGCTAAGGTGCACTGGGGCAAGCTGGATGCAGAGAAGCTTGTGAAGGATGGGCCACCGCCGGGGAAAGAGCATCGCAAGCCCGAGAATTATTAGAAGGATGTTATGAAGGGTGCCTGCCTTGTTGCGGATGAATGTACCAAGGATGTATTTTTTGAGTAAAACCCGCTCGTGTTATCCTGTGCGCTGAAAACTTGTTCATATGCGCTAAGCAATGCTGTTGGAATTTAAAATATTACCTTATGTGCGGCTGTTTATCAATACTGAGAGATGGAGAGTCGTCGACTTCTGCCCTTGTGCCGCTAGTGCTGGGGTGTTCGGGGATGAACCTGGGCGCTCTTTTTCCCATGTTTGGGTCCTTCGAGGGAGGCTCTCAGCCCAACGAACAAGGCAATCGGACTATAAAGCGTGAATACTCTCACTTAGCCATAGAATTCTATAATTTTAAATTTCGGCGAAGCCCCTAGTATTCGGAAGACCGAGTTCGGGGCGCTATCCACGCCTTGGCCGGACAGAGCCGGCTCCTCGCCCTAAGTGGCATAAGTCTTTAGGGACTCGAAAAACCTCTCGAACAGCGACCAGCTCACGCTTCATCATGACAGTTAGTTTTAGCTTTCTCCACTAAGGTGCTCGACCCAGCTCAACCGGGGCACAATCGCAGTGGTTCTCCTAGTGCTACCTTAGCCGATATAGCGGAACGTAAGGCACCAAAACATAGGAGCCGGGCAAACCCAACTATTGACCCAAGACATGATTTGGAGCCGATGCATATAATGGTATAAGTTCGGGGTGCTGCACTTGTTAAAGTGTTCGGACTTCTCACACCATATTGAGGGGTACTAAAGCCCCTGGCGTATTTTGGCCGTACCAACGTGTACGGGTGCAACATGTCGTTAAGGAACATATATAAAGAAAAAAAAAGGTAATGCAAAAATAGACGAAAGCTATGCATTGTTTATTAAAAAGGGCTGCGATCAAAGCAGAACGATACAGATAATGCGATAAGTGGAAGGTTGGACTAGTTAACATGTCCGTTCCAGGCGCAAGCTGCGGAATAGTGTGCGGAACGGGTATACTGCTCGTGATAGAGACCACCTGCGAGTTCCGTAGTGCGGCGTGGCTTGTCTACTTCCCTGGTTCTTGCATCGTTTCTGCGGTAATTGAACTGCCGAACAGGCCTTCCAAAGGATGAAGTCCTGAAAGTAAGAGAAAATTAAAAAATAGGCAGCCCCTGGTACGGTTTAAGCCGTGTATTGGGCGTGCCGTGATGGTGCCCCTCCCCCTGTGCCCATGGTATCTCTAGAGCGTAGTTATGTATGCGAAGTACTGGCGTCGCCTTTTTGCGAGGGTTGGGGTTGGGGCCGCATTATTACGCCTGCTCGAATCGTGCCAGACGGTCTTGTTGTAGGTTACTCCGGCCGCGCTTGACGGTGTCTGGTCGTTTAGTGGCCGAACTGGAGAACTGCCTGGAGAGGCTGCTTTGAACTTTCGCTGCAAGGGCCACCGTGTGCTCCTCCGTTCGGAGGGAGCGTTCGGTGTTTCCATTGACCGTAATTACTCCTCGAGGGCCTGGCATCTTGAGCTTAAGGTATGCGTAATGCGGTACCACATTGAACTTAGCGAATGCGGTTCGCCCGAGCAGTGCATGATAGCCACTGCGAAACGGGACTATGTCGAAGATTAACTCCTCGCTTCAGAAATTATCCAGAGATCCGAAGACCACTTCAAGTGTGACTGAGCCTGTACAGCTGGCCTCTACACTTGGTATTACGCCATTAAAGGTCGTTTTGGTGGGCTTAATCCTCGAGGGATCTATGCCCATTTTCCGCACTGTATCCTGGTAAAGCAGGTTCAGGCTGCTGCCGCCGTCCATAAGGACTCTAGTGAGATGAAATCCGTCAATAATTGGGTCTAGAACCAATGCGGCGAATCCGCCATGACGGATGCTAGTGGGATGGTCCCTTCGATCAAAGGTGATCGGGCAGGAGGACCATGGGTTGAACTTTGGGGCGACTGGCTCTACCGCGTATACGTCCCTTAACGCACGCTTCCGCTCCCTTTTGGGAACATGGGTTGCGTATATCATGTTCACCGTCCGCACTTGTGGGGGAAAACCCTTCTGTCCACTATTGTTCGGCGGCTGGGGCTCCTCGTCGTCATCGCTATGCAGCCCCTTGTCTTCATTTTCGGCGTTTAACTTGCCTGCCTGCTTGAACACCCAACAATCCCTGTTGGTGTGATTGGCTGGCTTTTCGGGGGTGCCATGTATCTGGCACGAGCGGTCGAGTATTCGGTCCAAAATGGACGGGCCCCTAGGATTCCTTTTGAATGTCTTTTTCCGCTGACCGGATTTAGAGCCTCTGAATCCGGCATTAACTGCCGTATCCTCAGCATTGTCGCCGTTAATGCGGCGCTTCTGCTTGTTGCGACACGACCTGCCACTACTGTCCCTGGTGTCCGAATTACCAGGGTTCTTGGTCATATTGTTGCTACGAGCAAGCCAGTTGTCTTCTCCCGCGCAAAAGCGGGTCATGAGTGTCGTGAGTGCTGCCATAGATTTCGGTTTTTCCTGTCCAAGGTGCCGGGCCAACCACTCGTCACGGATATTGTGTTTGAAGGCTGCTAGGGCCTCAGCATCCGGACAGTCGACTATTTGATTTTTCTTTGTTAGGAACCGTGTCCAGAATTGCCTGGCTGATTCCTCTGGCTGCTGAATTACGTGACTTAGGTCATCAGCGTCTGGGGGTCGCACATAAGTGCCCTGGAAATTGTCGAGGAATGCGGCCTCCAGGTCCTCCCAACAACTGATTGATCCTGTTGGCAGGCTGTTAAGCCAATGCCGAGCTGGTCCTTTAAGCTTGAGTGGGAGGTATTTGATGGCGTGGAAAATCGTCGCTGCGGGCCATGTGGATATGAAGAAGATAATCCTCGATCCATACCGCAGGATCTGTTGTGCCATCATATGATTCGATGTTTACGGGTTTGAAACCCTTGGGGATTTGATGATCCATTATTTCGTCTATAAAGCAGAGTGGGTGTGCGGCGCCTCTGTACCGGGCTATATCGTGACGTAGCTCCAATGAGCCTTGTCTACTGTGTTCGACCCCGCCGAATTTGTGGCCAGCGTGACGGTTACCGTCTCGAGCCGTGGGGCGCCCACGCAATCCATAGATCGATATTGTTTGCCTTGCCTTGTCCTCCAACATATCTCGTAAGTCCGGCGCATATTCCCGTGCCTTGGTACGGGGTGCGGCTTGAGTGGAGGGCCAAGAGGCCTCTCTATCGCGACCACGAGGTGGCCAGTCGGCCGCATCAAGTGCTTCCTCCTCTAATCGGGGTAGCAACCTGCGCTTTGGGTAGCTCTTGGAGGGGCGTTCGAGTTTATGCTCTTCGGCCGCGAGGACTTCAGTCCATCTATCGACTAGCAAATCTTGATCAGCCCTAAGTTGTTGTTGTTTTTTCTTGAGGCTTCTTGTCATGGCCATAAGCCTGCGTTCAAAATGCTTTTGCTTGACGGGATCCTCTGGCACGACGAATTCGTCGTCGTCGAGGCTTGCCTCGTCTTCGGAGGGAGGCATATAATTATCGTCCTCGACCTCTCTGTCTGCCGCTCTCTCGTGAGGGTTGGTTTCTCCATCCTCCTGTGCTAAATCTTGCTGGAGGGGGTTTTCTTCGGCGCTTTTCGGAGTATTATTATCTCCCGTGCTGGAATCACCTTGTTTGTTTTGGCGGGATTTTGAGCGGCGCCGCTGACGCCGGCGCTTAGGCTATTTCTTGGAGGGGTCATCCTCCGCTGTTCCATCGCCATCTCCCTCTTTTGGGGTGTCCACCATGTATATGTCATATGACGAGGTGGCTTTCCAGGGCCTAGTAGGCGCTGGTTCTTCGTCATCTCCTTCATCGGCGTCATACCGTCGATGTCTTCGGAGTCGAAGTCGAGCATGTCGGTTAAGTCGTCGACAGTGGCTATAAAGTGGGTGGTGGGTGGGCTTTGAATTTCTTCATCGTCCGTACCCCAACCTTGCTGATCGTAGTCCGGCCAGGGCTCTCCTGATAAAGAGAGAGTTCAGTGACTTCAGGATATCGCCGAAAGGCGAGTGCTGAAAGATGTCTGCGGTAGTGAACTCCATGATCGGCGCCCAATCGGATTCGATCGGCAGGGGTGCGGGGTGTCCGGAGTCCGGAGAGGAGTCCGGCTCCTTAGAGTCACGAGTCTCGCGGAGTGCGGGGATGGTGTTCGGCTCAATCGCCGTTGGGATCATAGCCCCCGAGGCGGCGTCCAACCACCCATCCTCGATCGGCGCGGTTGGCTCCGAATTAAGGGTCAAAGCCGATGCGGGTGCGGCCTCCAGGACACGGTTCGGCGGCAGAGCTAGATCATGCTCGTCGGGACAGTGCGGCGCGCTCGGCAGTGGCTCGAATCCGTCAAACATCAAGTCCCCGCGGATGTCAGCCCTGTAGTTTAGACTTCCAAATCTGACCTGACGGCCAGGGGCGTAGCTTTCAATCTGCTCCAGACGGCCAAGCGAATTGGCCCGCAGTGCGAAGCCGCCGAAGACGAAGATCTGTCCGGGGAGGAAGGTCTCACCCTGGACTGCATCGCTATCGATGATCGTAGGAGCCATCGAGCCTGACGGCGACGACATAGAGGAACTCTCAATGAAAGCACCAATGTCGGTGTCAAAACCGGCGGATCTCGGGTAGGGGGCCCGATCAGTGTGTCTAGGCCGGATGGTAACAGGAGGCAAGGGACACGAAGTTTTACCCAGGTTCGGGCCCTCTCGACGGAGGTAAAACCCTACGTCCTGCTTGATTAATATTGATGATATGGGTAGTACAAGAGTAGATCTACCACGAGATCGAGGAGGCTAAACCCTAGAAGCTAGCCTATCGTATGATTGTTGATGTGTATGTCGTCCTATGGACTAAAACCCTCCAGTTTATATAGACATCGGGTAGGGTTAGGGTTACATAGAGTCGGTTACAATGGTAGGAGATCTGTATATCCGTATCGCCAAGCTTGCCTTCTACGCCAAGGAAAGTCCCTTCCGGACACGGGACGGAGTCTTCAATCTTGTATCTTCATAGTCCAGGAGTCCGGCTGAAGGTATAGTCCGGCTATCCGAACACCCACTAATCCAGGACTCCCTCAATAACCCCAAGCATGCCAAGGTCAACTTGTTGAACACGGCTCAGGCAGAGGACTCGCCAGACGTCATCATGGGTAACCTTCCTGTTAACGATGTTCCTGCAAAAGTTCTTTTTGACATTGGTGCATCGCTTTCTTTTATTTCAAGACCATTTGTTGCCAAGCATGATTTTGTGACCGAAAGGATTCCTTTCCCGTTGAAGATTGTGTCTCCGGGCAAGCAAATGACTTCTAACAATTGCGTCCCGGGTGTCTCTATCACGTTGGGCGACTACAAGTTTCTGTCCTCTCCGGTGGTTCTTGGAAACTCGGATATTGATCTTATTCTCGGAATGGATTGGCTTTCTAAGCACAAGGCGCATCTTGATTGTGCTGCCAGGCAGATTCAATTGACTCATTCATATGAGGATGTAATTGTCTTTGCCGCTCATGATGATACCATCCGTCTATTTTCTCTCAATGAGAAGGGTGAACTGGATGCCATCTCTCAAATTCCAGTCGTTTGCGAATATCAAGACGTCTTTCTAGAAGAGCTTCCAGGAATGCCTCCGCACCGGCCAGTTGAATTCGTGATCGATCTTGAGCCTGGCACGGAACCTGTTTGCAAACGTCCTTACAAGCTTGGACCTAAAGAGTTGAAAGAGCTGAAGAAGCAACTCGATATTCAAGAGCGAATGGGTCTCATCCGACCTAGTTCTTCGTGGGGTTGTGGAGTTCTTTTTGTGAAGAAGAAGGATGGAATGGACCGACTTTGTGTTGACTACCGTCCATTGAACAAGAAGACTATCAAGAACAAATACCCACTTCCCAACATCAATGAGCTGTTCGAACAACTCAAAGGTTCTCAAGTATTCTCCAAGATTGATCTCTGTATGGGCTATCACCAGATTCAAATCCATGAGCAAGATATTCCCAAGACGGCTTTCAGAACAAGCTATGGTTCATATGAATACACTGTCATGTCTTTTGGCCTCGTCAACGCTCCGCCGACTTTCTCTTGCATGATGAACTTCATCTTCAACCCCTACACAAATGACTTTGTCTTGGTCTATCTCGATGACATTCTGGTCTTTTCGAAGAACAAGGAAGATCATGCCAAGCACTTGTGTTTGGTGCTCGATAAGCTCAGAGAACATCAGTTCTATGCTAAGTTCTCAAAGTGCGAGTTTTGGCTCGATGAGGTTCTCTATCTTGGGCATATCATCTCTGCCAAGGGCATAGCGATGAATCCTGAGAAGGTGTCTGCAATTGTGAATTGGGAACCACCTCAGAATGTGAAGCAACTCCACAGCTTCCTTGGTCTCGCAAGCTACTGTCGAAGGTTCGTTGAGAACTTTTCAAAGATCGCGAAGCCTCTTTCAAACCTTCTCCAGAAGCACGTCAAGTACGTTTGGTCTTCGGAATGTGACATCGCTTTCAACACTTTGAAAGAGAAATTAGTCACTGCTCCAGTTCTGACTCCTCCTGATGAATCCAAACCGTTCGAGGTCTTCTGCGATGCCTCTCTTCAAGGTCTTGGTGCAATGTTGATGCAAGAGAAGAAAGTTGTGGATTATACCTCTCGGCAGTTGAAGCCCAACGAGAAGAACTACCCCACTCATGACCTCGAGTTGGCGGCGGTTGTGCATGCTCTTTTGACTTGGAGACATCTCTTATTGGGAAGAAAAGTGGACATCTTCACTGACCACAAGAGTCTCAAGTACATCTTCACTCAGCCTAATCTCAACCTCAGGCAGACTCGTTGGGTTGAAATGATTCAAGAGTATAATCCGAGCATCGAATATACTCCAGGCAAGGCCAATGTGATTGCTGACGCTTTGAGCAGGAAGGCTTACTGCAACAGTCTGATTATCAAGCCTTACCAACCCGAGCATTGTGAAGCTTTCCGCAAACTCAATCTGCAAGTTGTTCCTCAAGGTTTCCTCGCCAACCTTCAAGTCTCTCCTACTTTGGAAGATCAGATTCGCGAGGCTCAACTTCTTGATGCTATGGTGAAGAAGGTGAAGATTGGGATTGCCAAGAGTCAACCCAAGTACAAGTGCTATCGCCTTGATGACAAGGATACGCTCTTCTTCGAGGATCGCATTGTTGTGCCTAAAGGTGACCTTCGTAAAGTCATTATGAACGAGGCTCACAATTCACTCCTCTCCATCCACCCTAGGAGTACGAAGATGTACCAAGACCTCAAGCAGGCTTATTGGTGGACTCGAATGAAGCGTGAGATTGCTCAGTTCGTGAATGAATGTGATGTCTGCAGAAGAGTGAAGGCAGAACACCAACGACCAGCTGGTCTCCTCCAACCTCTTGCCATTCCAGAATGGAAGTTTGACCACATTGAGATGGACTTCGTGACTGGGTTTCCAAAGTCCAAGCATGGCAATGATGCTATATTCGTTGTCATTGACAAACTCACTAAAGTGGCTCATTTCCTGCCTATCAAAGAGTCTATCACTGCAGCTCAATTGGCGGAGCTGTATACCTCTCGTATTGTCTCTCTGCACGGCATTCAACAGTTGATCTCTTCAGACCATGGCAGCATCTTTACCTCCAAGTTTTGGGATTCTTTTCAGAAGGCCATGGGCACCAACATCCGCTTCAGCACAGCTTTCCATCCTCAAACTAGCGGTCAAGTCGAGCGTGTCAATCAGATTCTTGAAGATATGCTCAGGGCTTGTGTTATCTCTTTTGGTATGAAGTGGGAAAATTGTCTTCCATATGCCGAATTCTCCTACAACAACAGTTTTCAAGCAAGTTCGGGGAAGGCCCCATTCGAAATTCTCTATGGCAGGAAGTGTCGTACTCCTCTTAACTGGTCAGAGACCGGTGAACGTCAACTTCTTGGAAATGGCTTGATCACGGAGGCAGAGGAAATGTGCAAAGTCATTCGTGATAACCTCAAAGCAGCGCAATCGCGCCAGAAGAGCTACTATGATAGTAAGCATCGTGATTTGGCTTTCGAGATCGGAGACCATGTTTACCTCCGCGTCTCTCCAATGAAAGGTACTCGTCGCTTCGGTATCAAAGGGAAGCTTGCCCCTAGATACGTGGGTCCTTTCAAGATCGTCAGCAAGAGAGGCGATCTCACCTATCAACTCAAGCTTCCTTCAAACTTTGCAAATGTGCACGACGTGTTCCATGTCTCTCAGCTCTGCAAGTGCTTCAAGACTCCTGACCGCACCGTCAACTTCGAAGACATTGATCTCCAAGAAGACCTCTCTTATCGTGAGCACCCAGTTGCTATTCCTGAAGAGACTGAATGCAAGACTTGCAATAAGTCAATCAAATTCCTCAAATTCAAGTGGTCACACCATTCCGACCGTGAAGCCACCTGGGAACGTGAGGATCACCTCCGTTCTGAGTACCCGGCGTTTTTCCAGTCCTAGATCTCGGGACGAGATCCTTTTGTAGTGGTGGAGTGTTGTAACACCCCGGATGTAATATACCTTATATGTATCCCAACTCTTGCCGTTTCCGGTGCTAAGTTATTTTATTTTCCTCGGGTTTGGGTTTTTGTCTTCGTGTGTTGTTGCCTTTGCCATGCATCTCATATCATGTCATCATGTGCATTGCATTTGCATGCGTGTTCGTCTCATGCATCCGAGCATTTTCCCCGTTGTCTGTTTTGCATTCCGGCGCTCCTATCTCCTCCGGTGGTCCTTTCTACCATTTTTCGTGTGTGGGGGTTAAACATTTCTGGATTGGACTGAGACTTGCCATGCGGCCTTGGTTTACTACGGTAGACCGCCTGTTAAGTTTCGTGTCATTTGGACTTCATTTGATGCTCCAACGGTTAACCAAGGGACTGAGAAGGCCTCGTGTGTGTTGCAACCCAACACCCTTCCAATTTGGCCCAAAACCCACCTAAACCCTCTCCATCACCTAGAGCGTTCGATCACGATCGCGTGGCCGAAAACCGCACTCCATTTGGAGCTTCCTAGCTCTCTCTACCTCTATAAATAGACCCTCCTCCGAAATTCCCGGATCTCCTCTTCCCCTAACCCTAGAAATCAGCTCCGCCACCATCGGACACATCCGGCCGCAACCGGACGAGTCCGCCCGCCGCGCCCAGCCAGCCACACGCCGCCACATGTCGCCGCCGGGTCTCCCCCGCCGCCGGCCCGCTCGGCCCGGGGAGAGCCCCCAAGGCCCGCACGCGCCGCCGCCTTC
>NC_041390.1:158657294-158724856 GCF_002162155.2 Triticum dicoccoides | reverse complement strand
CGCCGGCGAGTGCCGCTGCTCCGCGCCGGCGACCGCCCCGCGCCCCCGCCTCGGCTCGCGGCTTCCTCGCCACCCCTCGCCGCTCCGGCGACTCCGGCCGTCCTCCTCCTCATCTCCTCGCCCCGACAAGCTCCCAAGTCCGGCGACGTACTCCATCTCCGGCGAACCGCTACTGTTCCGGCGAGATCCAGATCCGAGCTACAGTAACCATAGAGGTTGACCTTGTTTTTCCCCCAAGTCTGCATATTTTTTTGCATTGTTCATCGCATCGTAACTCTGCACCCGTGGCTCCGTTTTGGGCGTGTAGCATATCAAAATGTTCGTCTCAGAGAGTACATCATTTCATCTGATTGCATCATTTTCATTTGAGCTCATCTTGATGCCCGAAATGCTGTTGGAAGAGGGCTATGTGATATATTTGTCAGATCTGTTTCATCAAATAGCTATTTGTCATTTTTGCCATGATTAATGCGTGCATGATATGCTCCGGAGTTCTACATGTGTTTTGTTATATGCCATGACATCTTTACAGAGGTGCTTACCATGTATTTTTGTGATATGTGTGGTGACTAGCAAAAGCTTGCAAAGTAGTGCATTCGTTAATGCTGATTTCAGGGACTTAGAATTTCACTAAGTCCTTGATCTGATTTTGTTAATATGCCATATGTTCATGTTGTTTCCTAGTGATCCGTGCCTCTTTTGAGGATGATCAGTAAGGATGTTTTGTTAACATTGTGGTGCTCTATCCATCCATGTCTTTGTTTGCATTTATGGAGCACTCTAGCTTGAGTCAATCGAGCTCTACTTTTGCTATTTCATGAATCCTGGCAGATTGTTGACTTGTTAGGATTTTGCCGAGGATGTTGCCGTTGATCCGTGCATGCTATGTTTTTGTTCTTGCCATGTCTAGCTTCTATGATCTGTATTCTTGATGGGTGTATGCTTAGATTGTCATGCCATGCTCCGTAGTGAGTGCATCGAGCTCATAAACATGCCTACTCGTTAACAGATTTGCATGCTCCATAACCTGATTATGTTTTTCCCATGTTCACATGCTTGCAATTGTATTTTCTGATCCCTTTTGGCTCCAGGTCACTAAGGTACTTTTGTTAAGTGCTTTGAGTAGCTTCATGCCATGCCTTGAGTTCCCATGTTAAGTTCCTGTAGCATGTAGTTTTCATGCTCTAAAGTGTGCTACCTGATGTTAAATTCCAGACTTGTGTTAATTTCACCAAGTCTGAAACATGTTATCATTTGCGCTTTTGCCATGCTTGTTTGAACCTGTTAATGGATGAATTGGCCGTAGCTCAGTGTACATCTTTTGTCAAGCATCATGAGTGGATCCCTTCCATGTATTTTGTTGTCATGTTTGAGTGCAGTAGCATATTTATCTTGATGCATTTAGATGGCTACTTGCTGTTTATCGCAGACCGGTGCCATATTTGTTTTGCTTGCCATTTCCAAACCGTGCATCCGATTCCGGTGATCTTTATATCGATTTCAACCGAAATCACCTCACCTTTCCAGTGGCACTCTTGGATTTCCAAGTTGAGGCTAGGTTCAATCATTCCTTGTCAAATCTTGCATATGCATCACATATCGCATCCCGCATAGCATACCATGTTCGCATCATGTTGTTTGAGCTTTGCACGTGGCTGATTGTGTTCCTTTTGCTTGTTTGTCTTCTTTGGGTAGAGCCGGGAGACTAGTTCGCTAACGAGGAGCCCGTTGAGTTTTCTTACGAGGATCAAGTCAACTCTGACAACTTTGCAGGCAAGATGATCATACCCTCGAAATCACTTCTATCTTTGCTTGCTAGATGCTCGCTCTTTTGCTATGCCTATGCTACGATACCTACCACTTGCTTATCCTTCCTCCCAAATTGCCATGTCAAACCTCTAACCCACCATGTCCTAGCAAACCGTTGATTGGCTATGTTATCGCTTTGCTCAGCCCCTCTTATAGCGTTGCTAGTTGCAGGTGAAGATTGGAGATCGTTCCTTGTTGGAACATTGTTTATTGTTGGGATATCACTATATTATCTTGTTATCTTAATGCATCTATATACTTGGTAAAGGGTGGAAGGCTTGGCCTTTTGCCTAGTGTTTTGTTCCACTCTTGCCGCCTTAGTTTCCATCATATCGGTGTTATGTTCCCGGATTTTTGCGTTCCTTACGCGGTTGGGTGATAATGGGAACCCCTTGACAGTTTGCCTTGAATAGAACTCTTACAGCAATGCCCAACCTTGGTTTTACCATTTGCCACCTAGCCTCTTTTTCCCTTGGGTTTCCGGAGCCCGAGGGTCATCTTATTTAACCCCCCCCCCCCGGGCCAGTGCTCCTCTGAGTGTTGGTCCAAACAGAGCCACTTGCAGCGCCACCTCAGGGAAACTTGAGGGTTGGTTTTAGTTGTACGTAGTGTTCATCTGAGTGTGCCCTGAGAACGAGATATGTGCAGCTCTTATCGGGATTTGTCGGCACATTCAGGCGGTGTTGCTGGACTTGTTTTACCATTGTCGAGGTTGTCTTGTAAAACCGGGATTCCGAGTCTGATCGGAATGTCTTGGGAGAAGGTTTATCCTTCGTTGACCGTGAGAGCTTGTGATGGGCTAAGTTGGGACTCCCCTGCAGGGATTTGAACTTTCGAAAGCCGTGCTCGCGGTTATGGGCAGATGGGAATTTGTTAATGTCCGGTTGTAGATAACATGAAAACTTAACTTAATTAAAATGAATCAACCGCGTGTGTAACCGTGATGGTCTCTTCTCGGCGGAGTCCGGGAAGTGAACACGGTGTTGGAGTAATGTTTGCCGTAGGTTGTTCTTTAGTTCTTCGTTCGTGCTTTGCTTTCTCTTCTCGCTTTCTTTTGCGAACAGGTTAGCCACCATTTATGCTAGTCGCTTGCTGCAGCTCCACTTATTACCTTGCCTTACCTATAAGCTTAAATAGTCTTGATCGCGAGGGTGCGAGATTGCTGAGTCCTCGTGACTCACAGATTACTTCCAAACCAAATGCAGGGACTGATGATTCCATTCCAGATGATGCGCTTGAGCTCAAGTGGGAGTTCGACGAAGACTCTCTCCGTTACTATGTGTCTTTCCCTGATGATCAGTAGTGGTGCCCAGTTGGGGCGATCGGGACCATGTCGCAATGTTGGGGTTGATCTTTTATTTTGGTACCGTAGTCGGACCATGAGTGTATTGGATGATTGTAATGTTATTCATGTATTTGTGTGACGTGGCGAGTGTAAGCCAACTATGTACCTTTTTCCCCTGTTATTTATTTATATGGGTTGTTGTGAAGATTACCTTACTTGCGACATTGCTTTCAATGCGGTTATGCCTCTAAGTCGTGCTTCGACACATAGGAGATATAGCCACATTGAGGGCGTTACAAGTTGGTAATCAGAGCCTTCCCCGACCTTAGGAGCCCCCCTGCTTGATCGATTAGCTGACGTTGTTGAGTCTAGAAAAATGTTTTGAGTCATTTAGGAATTATATATCGGAGAGTTTAGGAATTCTTTTTACTCCCCAGTCCCTTCATCGCTCTGGTAAGGCATCCTGACATAGAGTTTTGACTCTTCTCTTCTCAAATTTCACTAAAAAAATTTAGGATCATGCGGGTATCTTGGAATCATTCCGATCGATTTGTGACGAGAACATTGTTCTTGGTGCCTCCTGTCATTTATGGGTTGTGGCAGTGTCCCGGGGAGTTGAGCTCCGAGGTGTTGTCGTCACAATTTTATCGTTGCAGTTCTGGAATACCTGAGTTTAGTTTCGCCAACATCGGAAATCTCTTTTATGCAGTTGTTGGTGAGATAACCTCGATGCCACCCAGTACTGGGGCGGGAGTTCGGGAGTATTGCCATAACTTGTATAACGGATTCTTTTCGAAGGTTGAGGTAGACGATTTCCGAAGTTTTTCTCGGTTATGTGTTGAAGGATGGATACAGCTAGATGTAGGTTTTGCTAGATTTGGGTGAGATATTATGCTTCCCCTGTATCTCCAACACCTAATTGCATAACCGGAAAGGTTCGGGAGTTTCATAGGTGGGAATTCTTGTAGCTCTAGTTCTTCATCCATGGATATTTGGTTTGAGATTGGGTGATCCTTACTGACTATTCGTTCTTGTTCCGTACCTTGTTGTTTTTTCTTCTACCTCAATTCTAAGTGGGAGTTCGACGAAGACTCTCGCCGTTACTATGTGTCTTTCCCTGATGATCAGTAGTGGTGCCCAAGTGGGGCGATCGGGACCATGTCGCAATGTTGGGGTTGATCTTTTCTTTTGGTACCGTAGTCGGACCATGAGTGTATTGGATGATTGTAATGTTATTCATGTATTTGTGTGACGTGGTGAGTGTAAGCCAACTATGTACCCTTTTCCCCTGTTATTTATTTATATGGGTTGTTGTGAAGATTACCTTACTTGCGACATTGCTTTCAATGCGGTTATGCCTCTAAGTCGTGCTTCGACACATAGGAGATATAGCCGCATCGAGGGCATTACATATTAGGAGTAGGAGAGGGAAGGAAGAGGAAGGAGGGAGGAAGGAAAGGGGGGCTGGACCCCCTCCCAATTCGGATTGGGCTTGGGGGGCGCCCCCTCCCTTGCTCCTTTCCCCTCCTTTCCACTAAGGCCCAATAAGGCCCATATACCTCCCGGGGGGTTCCGATAACCTCCTGGTGATCCGGTATTGTCCCAATCTTACCCGGAACCTTTCCGGTGTCCAAATATAGTCGTCCAATATATCGATCTTTATGTCTCGACCATCTCAAGACTCCTCGTCAAGTCCGTGATCACATCCGGGACTCCGAACAACCTTTGGTACATCAAAATATATAAACTCATAATGAAACTGTCATCGTAACGTTAAGCGTGCAGACCCTACGGGTTCGAGAACAATGTAGACATGACCGAGACACGTCTCTGGTCAATAACCAATAGCGGAACCTGGATGCTCATATTGGCTCCTACATATTCTACGAAGATCTTTATCGATCAGACCGCATAACAAACATACGTTGTTCCCTTTGTCATCGGTATGTTACTTGCCCAAGATTCGATCATCGGTATCTCAATACCTAGTTCAATCTCGTTACCGGCAAGTCTCTTTACTCGTTCCATAATACATCATCTTGCAACTAACTTATTAGTTGCATTGCTTGCAAGGCTTAAGTGATGTGTATTACCGAGAGGGCCCAGAGATACCTCTTCGACAATCGGAGCGACAAATCCTAATCTCGAAATACGCCAACCCAACGTGTACCTTTGGAGACACCTGTAGAGCACCTTTATAATCACCCAGTTACGTTGTGACGTTTGGTAGCACACAAAGTGTTCCTCCGGTAAACGGGAGTTGCATAATCTCATAGTCATAGGAACATGTATAAGTCATGAAGAAAGCAATAGCAACATACTAAACGATGGGGTGCTAAGCTAATGGAATGGGTCATGTCAATCACATCATTCTCCTAATGATGTGATCCCGTTAATCAAATGACAACTCATGTCTATGGTTAGGAAACATAACCATCTTCGATTAACGAGCTAGTAAAGTAGAGGCATACTAGTGACACTTTGTTTGTCTATGTATTCACACAAGTATTACGTTTCCAGTTAATACAATTCTAGCATGAATAATAAACATTTATCATCATATAAGGAAATAAATAATAACTTTATTATTGCCTCTAGGGCATATTTCCTTCAGTCTCCCACTTGCACTAGAGTTAATAATCTAGATTACACAGTAATGATTCTAACACCCATGGAGCCTTGGTGCTGATCATGTTTTGCTCGTGGAAGAGGCTTAGTCAATGGGTCTGCTACATTCAGATCCATATGTATCTTGCAAATCTCTATGTCTCCCACCTGGACTAGATCCCGGATGGAATTGAAGTGTCTCTTGATGTGCTTGGTTCTCTTGTGAAATCTGGATTCCTTTGCCAAGGCAATTGCACCAGTATTGTCACAAAAGATTTTCATTGGACCCGATGCACTAGGTATGACACCTAGATCGGATATGAACTCCTTCATCCAGACTCCTTCGTTTGCTGCTTCCGAAGCAGCTATGTACTCCACTTCACATGTAGATCCCGCCACGACGCTTTGTTTAGAACTGCACCAACTGACAGCTCCACCGTTTAATGTAAATACGTATCCGGTTTGCGATTTAGAATTGTCCGGATCAGTGTCCAAGCTTGCATCAACGTAACCATTTACGATGAGCTCTTCGTCACCTCCATGTACGAGAAACATATCCTTAGTCCTTTTCAGGTATTTCAGGATGTTCTTGACCGCTGTCCAGTGATCCACTCCTGGATTACTTTGGTACCTCCCTGCTAGACTTATAGCAAGGCACACATCAGGTCTGGTACACAGCATTGCATACATGATAGAGCCTATGGCTGAAGCATAGGGAACATCTTTCATTTTCTCTCTATCTTCTGCAGTGGTCGGGCATTGAGTCTTACTCAACTTCACACCTTGTAACACAGGCAAGAATCCTTTCTTTGCTTCATCCATTTTGAACTTCTTCAAAACTTTGTCAAGGTATGTGCTTTGTGAAAGTCCAATTAAGCGTCTTGATCTATCTCTATAGATCTTAATGCCCAATATGTAAGCAGCTTCACCGAGGTCTTTCATTGAAAAACTCTTATTCAAGTATCCCTTTATGCTATCCAGAAATTCTATATCATTTCTGATTAGCAATATGTCATCCACATATAATATCAACAATGCTACAGAGCTCCCACTCACTTTCTTGTAAATACAGGCTTCTCCATAAGTCTGTACAAAACCAAATGCTTTGATCACACTATCAAAGCGTTTATTCCAACTTCGAGATGCTTGCACCAGTCCATAAATGGATCGTTGGAGCTTGCACACTTTGTTAGCTCCTTTTGGATCGACAAAACCTTCTGGCTGCATCATATACAACTCTTCTTCCATAAATCCATTCAGGAATGCAGTTTTGACATCCATCTGCCAAATTTCATAATCATAAAATGCGGCAATTGCTAACATGATTCGGACAAACTTAAGCATCTCTACGGGTGAGAAGGTCTCATCGTAGTCAATTCCTTGAACTTGTCGAAAACCTTTTGCGACAAGTCGAGCTTTGTAGACAGTAACATTACCGTCAGCATCAGTCTTCTTCTTGAAGATCCATTTATTTTCAATTGCTTGCCGATCATTGGGCAAGTCAACCAAAGTCCACACTTTGTTCTCATACATGGATCCCATCTCAGATTTCATGGCTTCAAGCCATTTTGCGGAATCTGGACTCACCATTGCTTCTTCATAGTTCGTAGGTTCATCATGATCTAGTAGCATGACTTCCATAATAGGATTACCGTACCACTCTAGTGCAGATCTTACTCTGCTTGATCTACGAGGTTCAGTAGTAACTTGTTCTGAACTTTCATGATCATCATCATTAGCTTCCTCACTAATTGGTGTAGGTGTCACAGAAACCGGTTTCTGTGATGTACTACTTTCCAATAAGGGAGCAGGTATAGTTACCTCATCAAGTTCTACTTTCCTCCCACTCACTTCTTTCGAGAGAAACTCCTTCTCTAGAAAGGATCCATTTTTAGCAACAAATGTCTTGCCTTCGGATCTGTGATAGAAGGTGTACCCAACGGTCTCCTTCGGGTATCCTATGAAGACACATTTCTCCGATTTGGGTTCGAGCCTATCAGGTTGAAGCTTTTTCACATAAGCATCGCAGCCCCAAACTTTCAGAAACGACAACTTTGGTTTCTTGCCAAACCATAGTTCATAAGGCATCGTCTCAACGGATTTTGATGGTGCCCTATTTAACGTGAATGCGGCCGTCTCTAAAGCATAACCCCAAAACGATAGCAGTAAATCTATAAGAGACATCATAGATCGCACCATATCAAGTAAAGTACGATTACGATGTTTGGACACACCATTACGCTGTGGTGTTCCGGGTGGCGTGAGTTGCGAAACTATTCCGCATTGTTTCAAATGTAAACCAAACTCGTAACTCAAATATTCTCCTCCACGATCAGATCGTAGAAACTTCATTTTCTTGTTACGATGATTTTCAACTTCACTCTGAAATTCTTTGAACTTTTCAAATGTTTCAGAGTTATGTTTCATTAAGTAGATATACCCATATCTACTTAAATCATCTGTGAAGGTGAGAAAATAATGATATCCGCCACGAGCTTCAACATTCATTGGACCACATACATCTGTATGTATGATTTCCAACAAATCTGTTGCTCTCTCCATAGTACCGGAGAACGGCGTTTTAGTCATCTTGCCCATGAGGCACGGCTCGCAAGTACCAAGTGATTCATAATCAAGTGGTTCCAAAAGTCCATCAGTATGGAGTTTCTTCATGCGCTTTACACCGATATGACCTAAACGGCAGTGCCACAAATAAGTTGCACTATCATTATCAACTCTGCATCTTTTGGCTTCAACATTATGAATATGTGTATCACTACTATCGAGATTCATCAAAAATAGACCACTCTTCAAGGGTGCATGACCATAAAAGATATTACTCATATAAATAGAACAACCATTATTCTCTGATTTAAATGAATAACCGTCTCGCATCAAACAAGATCCAGATATAATGTTCATGCTCAACGCTGGCACCAAATAACAATTATTTAGGTCTAATACTAATCCCGATGGTAGATGTAGAGGTAGCGTGCCGACCGCAATCACATCGACTTTGGAACCATTTCCCACGCGCATCGTCACCTCGTCCTTCGCCAGTGTTCACTTAATCCGTAGTCCCTGTTTCGAGTTGCAAATATTAGCAACAGAACCAGTATCAAATACCCAGGTGCTACTGCAAGCTCTAGTAAGGTACACATCAATAACATGTATATCACATATACTTTTGTTCACCTTGCCATCCTTCTTATCCGCCAAATACTTGGGGCAGTTCCGCTTCTAGTGACCAGTCTGCTTGCAGTAGAAGCACTCAGTTTCAGGCTTAGGTCCAGACTTGGGTTTCTTCTCCTGAGCAGCAACTTGCTTGCTGTTCTTCTTGAAGTTCCCCTTCTTCCTCCCCTTGCCCTTTTTCTTGAAACTAGTGGTCTTGTTGACCATCAACACTTGATGCTCCTTCTTGATTTCTACCTCCGCAGCTTTTAGCATTGCGAAGAGCTCGGGAATTGTCTTATCCATCGCTTGCATATTATAGTTCATCACGAAGCTCTTGTAGCTAGGTGGAAGTGATTGGAGAATTCTGTCAATGACGCAATCATCCGGAAGATTAACTCCCAGTTGAATCAAGTGATTATTATACCCAGACATTTTGAGTATATGCTCACTGACAGAACTGTTCTCCTCATCTTGCAGCTATAGAACTTATTAGAGACTTCATATCTCTCAATCCGGGCATTTTCTTGAAATATCAGCTTCAACTCCTGGAACATCTCATATGCTCCATGACGTTCAAATCGTCGTTGAAGACCCGGTTCTAAGCCGTAAAGCATGGCACATTGAACTATCGAGTAGTCATCAGCTTTGCTCTGCCAGACGTTCTTAACGTCGTCAGTTGCATTAGCAGCACGCCTGGCACCCAGCGGTGCTTCCAGGACATAATTCTTCTGTGCAGCAATGAGGATAATCCTCAAGTTACGGACCCAGTCCGTATAATTGCTACCATCATCTTTCAACTTTGCTTTCTCAAGGAACGCATTAAAATTCAACGGAACAACAGCACGGGCCATCTATCTACAATCAAACATAAACAAGCAAGATACTATCAGGTACTAAGTTCATGATAAATTTAAGTTCAATTAATCATATTACTTAAGAACTCCCACTTAGAAAGACATCCCTCTAATCTTCTAAGTGATCACGTGATCCAAATCAACTAAACCATAACCGATCATCACGTGAAATGGAGTAGTTTTCAATGGTGAACATCACTATGTTGATCATATCTACTATATGATTCACGCTCGACCTTTCGGTCTCAGTGTTCCTAGGCCATATCTGCATATGCTAGGCTCGTCAAGTTTAACCTGAGTATTATGCGTGTACAAAACTGGCTTGCACCCATTGTAGATGGACGTAGAGCTTATCACACCCGATCATCACGTAGTGTCTGGGCACGACGAACTTTGGCAACGGTGCATACTCAGGGAGAACACTTTTATCTTGAAATTTAGTGAGAGATCATCTTATAATGCTACCGTCAATCAAAGCAAGATAAGATGCATAAAAGATAAACATCACATGCAATCAATATAAGTGATATGATATGGCCATCATCATCTTGTGCTTGTGATCTCCATCTCCGAAGCATCGTCATGATCACCATCGTCACCGGCGCGACACCTTGATCTCCATCGTAACATCATTGTCATCTCGCCAATCTTATGCTTCTACGACTATCGCTACCGCTTAGTGATAAAGTAAAGCATTACAGGGCGATTGCATTGCATACAATAAAGCGACAACCATATGGTGCCTGCCAGTTGCCGATAACTTGGTTTCAAAACATGATCATCTCATACAATAAAATTTAGCATCATGCCTTGACCATATCACATCACAACATGCCCTGCAAAAACAAGTTAGATGTCCTCTACTTTGTTTGTTGCAAGTTTTACATGGCTGCTACGGGCTTAGCAAGAACCAATCTTACCTATGCATCAAAAACCACAATGATAGTTTGTCAAGTTGGTGCTGTTTTAACCTTCGCAAGGACCGTGCGTAGCCACACTCGGTTCAACTAAAGTTGGAGAAACTGACACCCGCCAGCCACCTATGTGCAAAGCACGTCGGTAGAACCAGTCTCACGTAAGCGTACGCGTAATGTCGGTCCGGGCCGCTTCATCCAACAATACCGCCGAACCAAAGTATGACATGCTGGTAAGCAGTATGACTTATATCGCGCACAACTCACTTGTGTTCTACTCGTGCATACCACTATTGGGGAACGTAGTAATTTCAAAAAAATTCCTACGCACACGCAAGATCATGGTGATGCACAGCAACGAGAGGGGAGAGTGTTATCTACGTACCCTCGTAGACCGGAAGAGGAAGCGTTATAACAACGCGGTTGATGTAGTCGTATGTCTTCACGGCCCGACCGATCAAGCACCGAAACTACGGTACCTCCGAGTTTTTCCACACGTTCAGCTCGATGACGATCCCCGGACTCCAATCCAGCAAAGTGTCGGGGATGAGTTCCGTTAGCACGAGGGCGTGGTGACGATCTTGATGTTCTACCGTCGCAGGGCTTCGCCTAAGCACCGCTACAATATTATCGAGGATTATGGTGGAGGGGGCACCGCACACGGCTAAGAGATCAATGATCAATTGTTGTGTCTCTAGGGTGCCCCCCTGCCCCCGTATATAAAGGAGTGGAGGAGGGGGCCGGCCAAGGAGGGTGGCGCACGCAAGGGAGGGAGTCCAACTCCCACCGGGAGTAGGACTACCCTTTTTCCTATTAGGAGTAGGAGAGGGAAGGAAGAGGAAGGAGGGAGGAAGGAAAGGGGGGCCGGCCCCCCTCCCAATTCAGATTGGTCTAGGGGGGGCGCGCCCCCTCCCTTGCTCCTTTCCCCTCCTTTCCACTAAGGCCCAATAAGGCTCATATACCTCCCGGGGGGTTCCGATAACCTCCCGGTGATCCGGTATTGTCCCAATCTTACCCGGAACCTTTCCGGTGTCCAAATATAGTCGTCCAATATATCGATCTTTATGTCTCGACCATTTCGAGACTCCTCGTCAAGTCCGTGATCACATCCGGGACTCCGAACAACCTTCGGTACATCAAAATATATAAACTCATAATGAAACTGTCATCGTAATGTTAAGCATGCGGACCCTATGGGTTCGAGAACAATGTAGACATGACCGAGACACGTCTCCGGTCAATAACCAATAGCGGAACCTGGATGCTCATATTGGCTCCTACATATTCTACGAAGATCTTTATCGGTCAGACCGCATAACAAACATACGTTGTTCCCTTTGTCATCGGTATGTTACTTGCCCGAGATTCGATCGTCGGTATCTCAATACCTAGTTCAATCTCGTTACCGGCAAGTCTCTTTACTCGTTCCGTAATACATCATCTTGCAACTAACTTATTAGTTGCATTGCTTGCAAGGCTTAAGTGATGTGTATTACCGAGAGGGCCCAGAGATACCTCTCCGACAATCGGAGCGACAAATCCTAATCTCGAAATACGCCAACCCAACATGTACCTTTGGAGACACCTGTAGAGCAACTTTATAATCATCCAGTTACATTGTGATATTTGGTAGCACACAAAGTGTTCCTCCGGTAAACGGGAGTTGCATAATCTCATAGTCATAGGAACATGTATAAGTCATGAAGAAAGAAATAACAACATACTAAACGATCGGGTGCTAAGCTAATGGAATGGGTCATGTCAATCACATCATTCTCCTAATGATGTGATCCCGTTAATCAAATGACAACTCATGTCAATGGTTAGGAAACATAACCATCTTCGATTAACGAGCTAGTCAAGTAGAGGCATACCAGTGACACTTTGTTTGTCTATGTATTCACACAAGTATTACGTTTCCGGTTAATACAATTCTAGCATGAATAATAAACATTTATCATGATATAAGGAAATAAATAATAACTTTATTATTGCCTCTAGGGCATATTTCCTTCAAGTGTCGCTAGCATCCATATGACAGAGAACCCGGGCCGACATGGCTAGTCGTGAACCCAAAGCGGCACCAACCTATGGGGACAGGCATACATGAATCACATCGAGCATGTCGGTCAGCAGCGTGTGAATCCGGGCTGTAGCACTGGGCTAACAGGACTCCGGGAACCCGGGCTGTAGCAGGCTAGCCAGGACTCCGGATGTCACCGCGTGACATTTCCCCGAAGGGACAGACACAGGAACAAAGTGAAATACATGCCGGACAGTCAAGTGTCCTGAGCAGTAGTGTTGGGCTAGCAGGACTCTAGTGAACCGGGCTGTAGCGGACTACTATGGCTCATGGAAGCACTAGACTACATTTCCCCATAAGAGAGGCTGCCAAGGATAAACAACTAGATTGTCGGATCCCACACATACCAAGCATTTCAATCATACACACAATATGCCCGATATGTGTAAATACAACATGGCATCACAACATAACTCTATGACTCAAGTATTTATTCATTAGGCTCCGAGGGGCGAGAGAGTGGGATTGTATCGGAATGAACAAGGGGTTTTTGCTTGCCTGGCACTTCTAAAGATACTATAGTTCTTCATCGGTGTCATCGATCACATCGTTGGACCGTCGTCTACTGAATGGGGACAAACACCGGCAATAGAGAAGAACACAATCAATGCATATGCGACAATATGATGCATGATCATGACATGGCAATATGCTGTGATTTGAGCTAATGCATCTAGTTATGATTTAAACGAAGTTGGTTTGAATACATGATTCAAATTCCAACTCCACATATGATTATTTAAATGCCCTTTATTTGTTTTGTCCAAAACAGAGGACAAACATTGTTCAAACATGCATGAAAATGGTACAGATGGATTCCTTGAATTTTTCTGATAATTTTTCATATATAAATCTTTTCATTTGGAGTTACGGTTGAATTTCTATGATTTTTAGAAGTTTGGGGGTAATTTCTGAAAATAATAAATCATTTAAGATTTATTTAAATTCCAGAAAGGAATTATTGCGTCAGCAAGACCTCATAGTGATGTCAATAGGTCAACGGCTCGGTCCAGGTCAAACCTGACATGTGGGGTCCACACGTTAATGACACAGTTATCTAACAGGGTTAATCAAAATTAAACTAAACCTAATCTAGTTTAGTTAAGGCCTGGGCCCATATGTCAGTGACTCTAGGGGGTTAGTTAGGCGCTAATGACGGTGCCACGTCACCAGCCACCGGAGTTGGACGCCGGCGACCAAACCCGACGGCGGAGGATCACCGGAGTTGCCCGGGACGGTGCTACAGGGGTCGGCTCGACGCGCTGGAGGCACCAGAGGGATGCCCATCCTCGCGCGCATCCAGGGGATCACGCGGGAGGCTGCGGGGTGGACGAAGACGATGGCCATAGCAACCATGGCGGTGGTCGGAGCTACGGGAACGGCGGGTTCAGCGCTACGGAGCGTTTCGAGACGAACTGGTGGGGTCTGCGGCTTCTTGAGGAAGCGCTGAGCACGCCTACGTGCTCTGGTGCGACGTGCGGGTGTTGCAACCGCGGCGGCGACATGGCCGACGGCGGGGAGCGCTCGGCTCCGTTGGTTGCTGCGGCTAGGGGCGAATTAGGCAACAAGGCATAGGGGAAACGGTGCAGCGGCTCACCGCGGTTCTTCTGGTACTGCTGGCGAGGCAGGGGAGGCACGGGGTCCGGCGAATCGACGGCGGGCATCACTGGCACCCGAGGTCGAGGACGGCGGCGTTGGCGGGGAAGAAGGCCGTCCGGGCTTGCGTTCTTCTGCTTGGAGGCGCGAGGCCTCGCGACGGAGTCGATGGGCATGTCGGCAGGGGGTGCGGTGGCCAGTGGCCACGGCTACGGCGATCGGCGGCGACAGCAACGCTCGGGTGTGCGCATGAGAGGGAGACTGAGGGGAGGAGGAGCACGAGAAGAGTAAGGGAGTGGGCCAGGGAGCTGTGTCGCGTCTCGAGGGCGTGGGGGGGAGGAGAGCTCGCCAGCGCGAAGCAGGAGCTGGCGCAGCCGGCGTCGTGCTCTGGTTCACCTCTGCCTACTGGCAGAGGTAGAAGACGGTCATGCCCCTGTGGGCTGGGCCTCTACAGTGCTGGGCTGGCCTCTCTGGTGGCTGCACAAGTGAGGCCAGGTAAGCTGGGCCAGGTTAGTTTCCTTTTTTACATTTCTGTTTCTGTTTTCTAATATTTCAATTCTGTTTTGATTTGATTCACAAACCAAATCATTTAGTAGCTTCCGAAAATATTTATGTGGCTTGATGCAATATATTCAAAGCCACTCACAGGTTTTCAAGATTACTGGACTTGCAATTCTTTTTATAGAAGAATTAAATCCAACTCAAATATTTATTGATTTAAATCCAGATGGCCAAAATAATTCCTCAAAAAGTTCCATATTTTTGGTTTGGACCAAAACCTTGCCAAAAATATTAAACATCATTGGAGAGCATTTTGGAAACATTGGATGCATTTTCCAGGGTTATTTGCCTTACTTTTAATTAAAATTTTGAGGCTTTCAAATTTCCTCAATTCAAGTTTCTTGAATTTAAACATGATGCATGGATGCAACTCACTGATGCATGTGACACTCCAAAATTTTTAATTTGGTTTTTATCAAAAACTTTGTGGGTTTTGAAAAGAGGCCATTTAAAATTATTTCAGAAAACCTTCCTCTTGAAAACTTCCTTTTGATTTGGCAAGGATTTTTTTTTTCAAACTTTGGTGTTTGATCTTTTGAAACTTCTTCTCTGTTGGTTCCCTCTCAAATTCATTTTTGGGAGTTTAAACTTTTTCTTTTAAAAAGAAACTCTATGAAAATTTGGGATTTGCATATCTTGAAAATCACCCATGACTTGGCATTTTTGCCCATGTGGTAAAACCCCTCCAAAACCTCCCCTCCTCCTTGTAATCAACCTAAGTTCTCTGTCCCAACTAATCCAAGCAAGTTTTGGATTTTATTCTAATTATTTTTCCTCTCAAATCATTTCTGAAAATTATTTGGAGCCTGAGTGATTTTCAAAGCAAGTACCCTTTTGCATTTGAGTTTTGACCTCAAACCAACTCTCCTGGTTAGTCCTTTGTACCCACAACCCAGAACCATCTTGATCCACTCCTCCTCTTTTCAATTTTTTCAAAATTCAGTCTCTGCAAGTTTGGACCAGATTTGCCAAATTTGATGATATTCATATCTAAACTGCTCCAAAAGTTCCACCAAAATTCAGGCAGCCTACTTGAGCAATGAGAAGCCACTCCACCAAAAATCAGCTCAAGGAAAAATCACCAGAGGCCAAATTCATTCTGTCGAACACCTTGCATGCACTGTTGCTGTTCAAAATTCAGAAAATTCAGACTTCAGTGTCATTTTGCGTTCGTCAGCTTCACTCACGCGTTCACAGTGCACTTGGCACGTTCCTCGCAGCCCCTCCCTCTTGTCCGGAGCTTCACACGCGTGCGTGGAGCCTTCCTGGCGTCGATGGCATGCTGGCCCGCCCTCGCCGGCGTCTTCTGCGGCGTCGGGACCTCCCGTGGCGGCCGACAGGGGACAAGAACGGCGGCTCAACGCCGTTCCGCGCCGCCCATCGCCCCTCTGCTCTCCGCGTGGCCTCATGTGTGCCAGCGCACGCCCGTGGCACCGCCACCGTGGCCGGCAAGCACGGGACGCGCTCCCTGTCGCCGACGGGCCCGCGCCGCCCTGTTCTGTCGAACTCACCCTCAACGCACCAAACTCCAGCTCGATTAGCGCCTAAACGGAACCGTGGACCTCCTCGATGACGCCCAACGTCCTAATTACCCCGACCAAGCCCTGCGCCGCCGTAATCATCACTGGAGATCCCCGTTCACGGCAACCGCCTCGGGCCGCCTATAAAAAGGGCCCCCGAGCTCACCCTCGTGCACGCATCATCACCACTCCTCACCAACACCCCGCCAGGCCACTAGGAGGACCTCAAGGAGGTCTCCTCCCCCAACTCCGGCCGCCCCGATCCGCCTCGGCCTCCACCACGATTCGCTCCGGTGAGGCCATCTCCGGTGCCCAAACCCCGTCCGTTACCCTCTCTAGCTACCAGGAGCCTAACCCCCTCCTCAATTTGATCTCTGCAGCCCTCTCCGACGAGTCCCTCGACCACCCGAGCCGCCGTCCGCCGGAGCAAAGCTCGCCGTCGACGTGGTACTCGCCGGCGACCACCACCACCACCAACCGACGCAGAATGGCGCCCTGAGCACGGAGGTACCCTCCGATCCTCCTACCTCGCCGTGGATCGCCGCCGGCAACCACCGCGGCTCTCGGGCGCCGACGAGCTTCTCCCTCCCCCCCCTTTTTGAAGTTTAAACCTGACGAGTGGGACTCCACCGTCAGCCTCTCTGCTCTCTCTATTGAAACGTTTTCTGGAAGCGCCTTCGGGCAAAATGCGCTTTCCCCTCTGGGCTGGCGTATTCAACACTGGAACGTTTTCTGTTTTTATAAGCTAGCCCCTGGAAATCTTCTGTTTCATTACAGATGAGTCCCTGGACAAAAACCCTTATAAGTTTTAAACAGAAAAGTATTTTTGATTGATTCTTTTTCTGTTCTCTTTAAAATTTTGTCTAGTTTTTTATCAGATTTATTTGAAAAATATTTGAAATACTTTCTGTGCACTCCTTGGTATTTACGATAGCGCATATATTTTCTTTATACCGTAGATACCGAAGGAGGTGACGGAGCCGCGAACTTCACCGAGCTAGGCTCCGACTACTCTGAACCAGGCAAGCATGTTTGAACTTTTGATATGATGAGTGTCTTGGCATGTTTTGCATTTAGTTAGTTTCATGACATGTTGAGGAGCATATCGATGAACGTTATTTTATGCAATATTGAGGTAAGTGAGCTCGATGATCCATAAGTGGATGGATGTGAGTATGAATGGCCATGTGTTGGCATGAGGATGGGTAAGATGGCAGTGTCATAGCATGCCAGTCTTATGCCAGACTATGTGAATTCAGTGTCAAACTGTATCGGTCCAGTTCCTCTCATTTCCTTCCCTGTACTACCACATGTTTTCCGCAAGGAATATGGTTTAGTAAGTTGCAAACCACTTTTCTGGTACACACCAAAAGGAGAGGCCGTGATGATGGTTCCGTGGCCCTGGATTAAAGCCAGTCATCCGGTCAGGGGGCATGGGTGTTTCCGGTTGGGACCGAGAGGGGGCACCCCTTAGAGCGCGCGTATATAAATTTGATCCCATGCTATTCGAGATTGTAATCTCCCCGTCTCAAAAGTTTTTCTTGGACGATGTCTAGGGTGATTCCTAGCATCGAGAGGTAGGATGGGTGTGTACTGGTTAGCTGTGTTTTCTTCCGAAATACCGTAAACGGAACTAGTCCTTCGTGACTACGGAAATCCGTTGGCTGTGGGAAAAATTTTGTACAAACTCTGCAGAGTCATATATTCCTCCCAATCATCTATTCCCTGTCCTAGATCGATATTATCTTATCCTAATCAAATGTCAGTTTTGATGACAGAGACTCCGGTGAATCGCATGAGTGCTAATTCCGGTTAAATGATTATTCCTGAGGATGGACTAACCCATTTATTCTCAAGAATTAAATGTTTATTATGAGTATTATTTACTTGTGAATAAAAGCCCTTTCTACGATGTCACTCAGACGTCCGACTGTGGCATTGTTGTATTTTACTTTCTTTTCAAGCCCTTTCTGTGATGTCACCCCGACGTCCGACTGTGGCATTTCTTTTAAAGCCCTTTCTGTGATGTCGCCCCGACGTCCGACTGTGGCATTTCTTTTAAAGTCCTTTCTGTGATGTCGCCCCGACGTCCGACTGTGGCATTTCTTTTAAAGCCCTTTCTGTGATGTCGCCCCGACGTCCGACTGTGGCATTTCTTTTAAAAGCCCTTTATGTGGTGTCGCTAAGACGCCCGATTGTGGCCTCATTTGCTTATATTTATTTGTTCACCTTTCGAGGCGTCGCTTCAGACACCCGATCGGTATTTATTTATGTTTTGTTGGGATTTCAGGCGGACTACCGCCGTTTCCCTTTTACTTACCTTGTTATGCTAATTTTTGAATGTACATTGGTGAATTATTCATGACGCCTCCATGCATGCATTTGTTATATCTTACACCCGAACTGTCTTGCGAGTACTTTCAAAGTACTCACTGGCTTGTTGATTTGGCCAGATGCTGACGAAGGCGATCTCATGGATGAAGAGTTTGATAGCGAGTCCGACACTTAGAGGAGTCCCAGTCAGTCTCGTGCGACCCTGGATTTGGTCACTGTTTTATATCCGCTTCCGCTACCAAATAAATTCATCGAGCCTCACCTCGACGCTCGATGAGATGACAAACTTAGAGTATTGTATTTCTCTCCCCGATGTGTTTTCTCCACCACCGCCCTATCCTCGAGTCAGTAGTATGCCTCCACACCACTGTGTCATGTCCGCCATTATGTATAATTATTGGCGTGCTTGTAATAATTTGGTTGAGCAACCGTAGTTCGACCCTGTAATATATTTCATGCTACTAGCTTATTGTATCAAGAATTTGTCTACCAGTGAGGAGGATTTCTCTCATACTGGACTCAAAAGATTGGTTTCTCAATAAATATGTTTATTGAAAAACCGGTCGTGACAAGCTTGGTACCAGAGCCAGGCTAACTATTGGAAGCCACTAGGTGCGATCGCTAGTTGGTTATTAGCATGATAGAGCTAATTTATATTTTTGCAATTGTAGTCATTTTCTGTCAGTCAGCATAAATTTATGATCTGACCATGCAGAATTTGTGCCTACTTTTGTAGATGGCCGACAACAGCTGCGAGTCTCAGACCTTCGCCAACGTGCCCGATGGGTTCGTCAAGCTTCTTTCCTTCATCGTTCAGGTCGCGATGGGGCCATCTGTGCGCCCAGTCTTCACACTCTGCCAGCACCGAGTCAACGACAGTCTGACCATGCACCAGGCCGCGGTGCAATTCAAGGGAGGGCGTGGTGAGTTACGCCGCTTCCGGTTCGTGGGAAGAGCCATGCCTACGGAGAGGCATGCTATGCAGATGGCAGCCCGCGAGGCGATAGCTCGTCTCAGGGATGTCCTCCCCGTGATGAAGACTCGTCGCTACCGCTATCTCCCATGCCATGTGCCATACACCTGTCACTACGCATACTCCTGCCCCAGAGGAGAACGAGACGAGGCTTTTGAGATGCTCATTGAGTATCTCCGGGCGCTGGAAGCAGCCTTCGACAACCTGGTGGACGACTTCGTAGCTACCCGCATGGACTCAGTTCATGGCTGTGCTGCCAACAGGAGGGAGCTCCTACCCATCGCACCGCCGCTGACTTTTGTCTCGTCATCAGCATCTTATCCGCCTACTCGTCGCCTGCCTTCTACCGAAGAATTCAACCAAGTCATTGCGCCCACTCCAGCGCGCACTGCACCACCCTTCGCGCCCACTCCTGTACGTGTTGCTCCGCCCCTGGCAACCGCTCCGTCCACTCTGCGCAACACTACACGTATGGAGCCCATTAGCGAGGAGGAAGTCGAGTCCCCAACCTCGCTACGCCTCGCCCTCGGCAGGGCAAAGGAGGTCGTCAACATCTCTGCCTGAGTACGCTTAGCTGCCGTGTAATGTACCGCCTTGTAAGATATGTACATAGGTTGTGAGAAGTAGCCTGTTTGCGCATCATGTAGGATCTGGAGAAGTGCACTAGCCTAAATAACATGTCAGGATTATGTACGCATATCCTGAGTGATGTATTGTATAATCACCGCCCGCGTGTAAGTTATGTAATGAGCAGTCCTTCTCCGTGCGCAAGTCGATTTGTTTTTCTTAAGTAAGCTGGGTTATTTAGTTTTATTTGCCAGCTTTATGCATTTTTTTTGAAATTGTTTTTGCGACTCTTTCCACTTTTCTTATGGATTTTACAAAATATATCCCCAGAGTGAAAAATGTCTCGTCCTTGGACTCGCTCCATGCCAACTCCACCAGAGGAAAATTATGATGCACAACCCAGCAACGAGTTCACTCAGGGACAGTCAAGCCAACAGGGCAGTGAATCGGCACTTTCACAAATGTGCCGCCTTTATGAGCAGAGTCAGCAACAACATCGGGAAATGATGAACCAAGTCATCAACATGGGAAATCACCATGGACAGTATCAGCAGCATTCCAAGTTATCTGAGCTACAGAAGACACGTCCTCAAACATTTTCTCATACTGACAAGCCTCTTGAAGCCGAGGACTGGCTTCGAGATATGGAGAGAAAATTAATTATTGCAAAATGTTCAGACCCCGAAAAGGTATTGTATGCTCCACACTATCTCACAGGAGCAACCGCATCGTGGTGGGAGAATTTTCTGCACATGCATCCCAACGAAAATGACATAACCTGGGATGATTTCAAGGAAGGTTTCCGTGGTGCACACATTCCTAAGAGTATAATGAAAATCAAGAAGAGAGAATTCGATGACCTCAAACAAAGGAACATGACAGTGTCAGATTACAACAGTCAATTTACTCTATTGTCCCGCTACGCCAATGAAGAGTGTATGACTGAAATCAAGAAGATGGAGAAATTCCTTGACGGTCTGGCGCCCGCGCTTAAATGCCAACTGGTCGTGCACACTTTTCCTGATTTTAAAACACTGGTGGACAAAGCCATTACTCTGGAAAATGAGAGACGCAGTCTGGAAGATATCCGCAAGCGAAAAAGGGACCAGACTAACCATGCTCGCAATCACCGAAGCAGGACAGATTTTCAAAAAGGTGGGACACACAAATCCTCATCCAATGTCTCATGCCCAATCAAGAATTTTCATGCAAGGGACAAAGAATTCACCTATCGCCCCGGCGTTACTTGTTACGCTTGTGGAGAAGAAGGGAACTATGCCAAACAGTGCCCCAAGCCAAGGAATTCAACCCCAAAGCCGAACAACGGCAGCAATAATTCCGCGCCCAAGCGAAACAATTTCAATCCCAACAATAACCACAGGAAGGGTCATCTGAACCACGTGACCAAAGAGGAGGCACAAAATGCTCCGGATATCGTACTCGGTACGTTTCCTGTCAACACAATACCTGCAATGGTTTTGTTTGATTCTGGAGCTTCTCACTCTTTCATTTCGAAAAGTTTTGCTTTGCAAAATAATTTTTCGATGCTTCCTTTGGAGAAATCCATGATCATCAAGTCCCCTGGGATTCAGCAAGTTACTCAGAATTACTGTCAGAATGTGGTCATTGAGTTCGAAGGATTGGAGTTTCACGCAAATCTTATTGTGTTGGAAAATAAAGGACTGGATGTCATCCTAGGGATGGATTGGCTAACCACCAATAAGGGTTTTATCGACTGTTTCAACAGGACCGTAATTCTCACACACCACCAAGGGAAGACAATAAGAGTATCATCCAAGGAAGGAAAAATACCCCGGCAACCGAGATTAAATAAGGTGGACGTTTCTGAGCTAAACAAGGTTCCAGTAGTGTGTGAATTTCCAGATGTATTCCCTGAAGAACTACTAGGCATGCCACCAGACCGAGAAATAGAATTCCACATTGAGCTAGCACCAGGAACCACCCCCATATACAAGAAACCATACAGAATGGCACCATCCGAGTTGATCGAGTTGAAGAAGCAAATAAAGGAATTACTGGAAAAAGGATACATTCGAGCCAGCTCCTCACCTTGGGGATCACCAATTTTATTTGCCAAAAAGAAGGATGGAACGCTAAGATTGTGTATTGACTATCGAGCACTTAACATGGTCACAGTCAAAAACAAATACCCAATGCCAAGGATAAACGATTTGTTTGATCAACTCGCTCAGGCCAAGGTATTCTCAAAAATTGACTTAAGGTCAGGATACCATCAATTGAAGGTACGAACGGAAGATATCCCCAAAACAGCCTTCACCTCCAGATATGGACTGTACGAGTTCACAGTGATGCCATTTGGATTAACTAATGCCCCAACATATTTTGTTCACCTCATGAACAAAGTATTTATGAAGTTTATGGACAAGTTCGTCGTGGTATTCATCGACGATATTCTGGTATACTCCAAGACACCAGAAGAGCACGCAGAACATCTCAGGATTGTGCTAGGAGAGCTAAGAAAACACCAATTGTATGCCAAGTTCAGCAAGTGCGAATTTTGGCTAAGACAAGTAGGCTTTCTAGGCCACGTGCTGACCCAAGACGGTATCGCAGTGGACCCAGAGAAAGTCAAGGCCGTACTTGGCTGGAAGTCACCAGCCAGCGTAACAGACATACGGAGTTTCTTGGGAATGGCAGGATATTACCGCAGATTTATTGAAGGATTTTCCACCATAGCCAAGCCTATGACGCAGTTACTCAAGAAAGATAAGAAGTTTGAATGGACAGAAACCTGCGAGAAAAGTTTCCAAGAACTAAAACGGAAGTTAACGACAGCACCGATATTAATTGTCCCCGACATACACAAGAATTTTGAAGTATATTGTGACGCGTCCAGAAAGGGTCTCGGATGCGTGTTGATGCAGGAAGGCAAGGTTGTCGCCTACGCTTCAAGGCAACTTCGCAAGCATGAGGAAAATTATCCCACTCATGACTTAGAAATGGCAGCAGTTATTCATGCACTCAAGGAATGGAGGCATTTCTTACTTGGGAATCGATGTGAAATATATACGGATCACAAAAGTCTCAAATATATTTTCACACAGCCAGAACTAAACTTACGACAACGATGTTGGTTGGAGTTGGTAAAGGATTATGATGTTGGTATCCATTACCATTCAGGGAAAGCAAATGTAGTGGCCGATGCCCTTAGTCGGAACCCCAGCTCCGACGAAAACAATCTGCACAGCTTGAGGCCCGAACTCCAACAAGAATTTGCCAAGCTCAACTTGATAATGGTAGCAGAAGGCACCATATCAAACTTGGAAATACAACCCAACCTTGTGGAGAAAATTAAAGAAGCTCAGCCCGGTCACACCAGCATCGAAGGCATCAAAAGAAAGTTGAGTATGGGCAAGGCCTCAGAATTCGTCATAGACAATGAAGGAATATTATGGTACGGAGAAAGGCTCTGCGTGCCAAACATAGAAGACCTTAAACAGCAAATTTTAGCTGAAGCACACACCACTCCATATTCAATTCACCCTGGAGGAACCAAAATGTATAAGGATATTCAGGAAAGATTTTGGTGGCACGGTATGAAGAGGGACATAGCCACCTTCATTGCATGTTGTGACTCATGTCAACGCATAAAAGCTGAGCATCAGAGACCAGCCGGACTACTGCAACCTAACAAAATACCTGAGTGGAAATGGGATGAAATAGGGATGGATTTCATTGTCAGACTACCTCGGTCACGACACGGGAATGATGCCATATGGGTCATCACTGACAGGTTGACCAAAGTGGCACACTTTATTCCAGTGAAGACGACCCACACCACTCAGAGGCTTGCCAGGATTTATCTTTCCCGCATAGTTTGTCTGCACGGTGTCCCGAAGACTATAATATCCGACAGAGGCACTCAGTTCGTCTCGAGATTTTGGGAACATTTACAACAGGCTCTGGGAACCCAACTAACCTTCAGTACCGCATACCACCCACAGACTGATGGGCAGACTGAACGCGTAAACCAAATTTTAGAAGACATGCTGAGAGCATGTGTCCTCACATATGGAACCAGTTGGGAAGAAAGCCTGCCATACGCCGAGTTCGCGTATAACAATAGCTACCAGGCCAGCCTACAAATGGCACCATTTGAGGCTTTATACGGACGAAGATGTCGTACCCCGTTAAATTGGTCAGAGACCGGAGACAGCCGCATCTTTGGACCAGACATGCTCAGAGAAGCCGAGGAAAAGGTCAAGCTAATCAGAGACCGACTTAAGACCGCTCAAAGTCGACAGAAGAGTTATTATGATCAGAAACATCGTAGGGTCAGCTTCGAACCCGGTGAGTTCGTATACCTGAGAGTGTCCCCTATGAGAGGATTGCAACGGTTTAAGAGTAAAGGAAAGTTAGCACCAAGATTCATTGGACCATTCTGCATAGTGGCACGAAGAGGCACTGTAGCCTACCAGCTAGACTTACCCGAAGACTTATCCGACATTCACGACGTGTTCCATGTCTCTCAATTAAGGAAGTGCGTAAGCAACCTAGAGAAACAAGTATCCCATGAGAACATTGACGTGCAGCCAGACCTCACTTATCGGGAACGCCCCGTAAGAATATTAGAGGAGTCTGAAAGGAGGACCCGACAGAAGACCATCAAGTTTTTCAAAGTCCAATGGAGCAATCACACCGACAGTGAAGCAACTTGGGAAAGCGAGGATTTTCTTCGGACAGAGCATCCACACTTATTTAAGGATCAGCTGAAATCTCGGGGACGAGATTTTTTCTAAGGGGGTAGGTGTTGTGACACTCCAAAATTTTTAATTTGGTTTTTATCAAAAACTTTGTGGGTTTTGAAAAGAGGCCATTTAAAATTATTTTAGAAAACCTTCCTCTTGAAAACTTCCTTTTGATTTGGCAAGGATTTTTTTTTCAAACTTTGGTGTTTGATCTTTTGAAACTTCTTCTCTGTTGGTTCCCTCTCAAATTCATTTTTGGGAGTTTAATCTTTTTCTTTTAAAAAGAAACTCTACGAAAATTTGGGATTTGCATATCTTGAAAATCACCCATGACTTGGCATTTTTGCCCATGTGGTAAAACCCCTCCAAAACCTCCCCTCCTCCTTGTAATCAACCTAAGTTCTCTGTCCCAACTAATCCAAGCAAGTTTTGGATTTTATTCTAATTATTTTTCCTCTCAAATCATTTCTGAAAATTATTTGGAGCCTGAGTGATTTTCAAAGCAAGTACCCTTTTGCATTTGAGTTTTGACCTCAAACCAACTCTCCTGGTTAGTCCTTTGTACCCACAACCCAGAACCATCTTGATCCACTCCTCCTCTTTTCAATTTTTTCAAAATTCAGTCTCTGCAAGTTTGGACCAGATTTGCCAAATTTGATGATATTCATATCTAAACTGCTCCAAAAATTCCACCAAAATTCAGGCAGCCTACTTGAGCAATGAGAAGCCACTCCACCAAAAATCAGCTCAAGGAAAAATCACCAGAGGCCAAATTCATTCTGTCGAACACCTTGCATGCACTGTTGCTGTTCAAAATTCAGAAAATTCAGACTTCAGTGTCATTTTGCGTTCGTCAGCTTCACTCACGCGTTCACAGTGCACTTGGCACGTTCCTCGCAGCACCTCCCTCTTGTCCAGAGCTTCACACGCGTGCGTGGAGCCTTCCTGGCGTCGGTGGCATGCTGGCCCGCCCTCGCCGGCGTCTTCTGCGGCGTCGGGACCTCCCGTGGCGGCCGACAGGGGACAAGAACGGCGGCTCAACGCCGTTCCGCGCCGCCCATCGCCCCTCTGCTCTCCGCGTGGCCTCATGTGTGCCAGCGCACGCCCGTGGCACCGCCACCGTGGCCGGCAAGCACGGGACGCGCTCCCTGCCACTGACGGGCCCGCGCCGCCCCGTTCTGTCGAACTCACCCCCAACGCACCAAACTCCAGCTCGATTAGCGCCTAAACGGAACCGTGGACCTCCTCGATGACGCCCAACGTCCTAATTACCCCGACCAAGCCCTGCGCCGCCGTAATCGTCACGGGAGATCCCCGTTCACGGCAACCGCCTCGGGCCGCCTATAAAAAGGACCCCCGAGCTCACCCTCGTGCACGCATCATCACCACTCCTCACCAACACCCCGCCAGGCCACTAGGAGGACCTCAAGGAGGTCTCCTCCCCCAACTCCGGCCGCCCCGATCCGCCTCGGCCTCCACCACGATTCGCCCCGGTGAGGCCATCTCCGGCGCCCAAACCCCGTCCGTTACCCTCTCTAGCTACCAGGAGCCTAACCCCCGCCTCAATTTGATCTCTGCAGCCCTCTCCGACGAGTCCCTCGACCACCCGAGCCGCCGTCCGCTGGAGCAAAGCTCGCCGTCGACGTGGTACTCGCTGGCGACCACCACCACCACCAACCGACGCAGAATGGCGCCCTGAGCACGGAGGTACCCTCCGATCCTCCTACCTCGCCGTGGATCGCCGCCGGCGACCACCGCGGCTCTCGGGCGCCGACGAGCTTCGCCCTCCCCCCCTTTTTGAAGTTTAAACCTGACGAGTGGGACCCCACCGTCAGCCTCTCTGCTCTCTCTATTGAAACGTTTTCTGGAAGCGCCTTCGGGCAAAATGCGCTTTCCCCTCTGGGCTGGCGTATTCAACACTGGAACGTTTTCTGTTTTTATAAGCTAGCCCCTGGAAATCTTCTGTTTCATTACAGATGAGTCCCTGGACAAAAACCCTTATAACTTTTAAACAGAAAAGTATTTTTGATTGATTCTTTTTCTGTTCTCTTTAAAATTTTGTCTAGTTTTTTATCAGATTTATTTGAAAAATATTTGAAATACTTTCTATGCACTCCTTGGTATTTACGATAGCGCATATATTTTCTTTATACCGTAGATACCGAAGGAGGTGACGGAGCCGCGAACTTCACCGAGCTAGGCTCCGACTACTCTGAACCAGGCAAGCATGTTTGAACTTTTGATATGATGAGTGTCTTGGCATGTTTTGCATTTAGTTAGTTTCATGACATGTTGAGGAGCATATCGATGAACGTTATTTTATGCAATATTGAGGTAAGTGAGCTCGATGATCCATAAGTGGATGGATCTGAGTATGAATGGCCATGTGTTGGCATGAGGATGGGTAAGATGGCAGTGTCATAGCATGCCAGTCTTATGCCAGACTATGTGACTTCAGTGTCAAACTGTATCGGTCCAGTTCCTCTCATTTCCTTCCCTGTACTACCACATGTTTTCCGCAAGGAATATGGTTTAGTAAGTTGCAAACCGCTTTTCTGGTACACACCAAAAGGAGAGGCCGTGATGATGGTTCCGTGGCCCTGGATTAAAGCCAGTCATCCGGTCAGGGGGCATGGGTGTTTCCGGTTGGGACCGAGAGGGGGCACCCCTTAGAGCGCGCGTATATAAATTTGATCCCATGCTATTCGAGATTGTGATCTCCCCGTCTCAAAAGTTTTTCTTGGATGAGTCTAGGGTGATTCCTAGCATCGAGAGGTAGGATGGGTGTGTATTGGTTAGCTGTGTTTTCTTCCGAAATACCGTAAACGGAACTAGTCCTTCGTGACTACGGAAATCCGTTGGCTGTGGGAAAATTTTTGTACAAACTCTGCAGAGTCATATATTCCTCCCAATCATCTATTCCCTGTCCTGGATCGATATTATCTTATCCTAATCAAATGTCAGTTTTGATGACAGAGACTCCGGTGAATCGCATGAGTGCTAAGTCCGGTTAAATGATTATTCCTGAGGATGGACTAACCCATTTATTCTCAAGAATTAAATGTTTATTATGAGTATTATTTACTTGTGAATAAAAGCCCTTTCTGCGATGTCGCTCAGACGTCCGACTGTGGCATTGTTGTATTTTACTTTCTTTTCAAGCCCTTTCTGTGATGTCGCCCCGATGTCCGACTGTGGCATTTCTTTTAAAGCCCTTTCTGTGATGTCGCCCCGACGTCCGACTGTGGCATTTCTTTTAAAGTCCTTTCTGTGATGTCGCCCCGACGTCCGACTGTGGCATTTCTTTTAAAGCCCTTTCTGTGATGTTGCCCCGACGTCCGACTGTGGGATTTCTTTTAAAAGCCCTTTATGTGGTGTCGCTAAGACGCCCGATTGTGGCCTCATTTCCTTATATTTATTTGTTCACCTTTCGAGGCGTCGCTTCAGACACCCGATCGGTATTTATTTATGTTTTGTTGGGATTTCAGGCGGACTACCGCCGTTTCCCTTTTACTTACCTTGTTATGCTAATTTTTGAATGTACATTGGTGAATTATTCATGACGCCTCCATGCATGCATTTGTTATATCTTACACCCGAACTGTCTTGCGAGTACTTTCAAAGTACTCACTGGCTTGTTGATTTGGCCAGATGCTGACGAAGGCGATCTCATGGATGAAGAGTTTGATAGCGAGTCCGACACTTAGAGGAGTCCCAGTCAGTCTCGTGCGACCCTGGATTTGGTCACTATTTTATATCCGCTTCCGCTACCAAATAAATTCATCGAGCCTCACCTCGACGCTCGATGAGATGACAGACTTAGAGTATTGTATTTCTCTCCCCGCTGTGTTTTCTCCACCACCGCCCTATCCTCGAGTCAGTAGTATGCCTCCACACCACTGTGTCATGTCCGCCATTATGTATAATTATTGGCGTGCTTGTAATAATTTGGTTGAGCAACCGTAGTTCGACCCTGTAATATATTTCATGCTACTGGCTTATTGTATCAAGAATTTGTCTACCAGTGAGGAGGATTTCTCTCATACTGGACTCAAAAGATTGGTTTCTCAATAAATATTTTTATTGAAAAACCGGTCGTGACAATGCAACTAATTACAAAGCAGAATTCTAGGGTTGTGACAATATGATGACTACTTGATAGTTTAGTACACCATGCTTAACAGCTTAGAATCGGGATTTCAAAGACGTTTTGAACGTCATGGACCATATGAGATGTTCTAGGAGTTGAAATTAATATTTCAATCAAATACCCGAGTTGAGAGATATGAAGTCTCCAACAAGTTCTATAGCTAAAAGATGGAGGAGAATAGCTCAAGCAGTGAGCATGTGCTCAGATTGTCTGGGTACTACAATCGCTTGAATCAAGTGGGAGTTAATCTTCCAGATAAAATAGTGATTAACAGAATTCTCTAGTCACCATCACCAAGTTAGTAGAACTTCGTGATGAACTATAATATGCAAGGGATAGCAGAAATGATTCCCAAGCTCTTCGTGATGCTGAAATCGACGAAGGTAGAAATCAAGAAAAGCATCAAGTGTTGATGGTAAACAAAATCACTAGTTTCAAGTAAAGGTACAAAGGGAAGAAGAAGGGGAACTTCAAGAAGAACAGCAAGCAAGTTGCTGCTCAAGTGAAAAAACCCAAGTCTGGACCTAAGCCTGAAACTGAGTGCTTCTACTGCAAAGGGACTGGTCACTGGAAGCGGAACTACCCCAAGTAATTGGCGGATAAGAAGGATGGCAAAGTGAACATAGGTATATTTGATATACATGTTATTGATGTGTACTTTACTAGTGTTTATAGCAACCCCTCAGTATTTGATACTAGTTCAGTTGCTAAGAATAGTAACTCTAAACGGGAGTTGCAGAATGAACAGAGACTACTTAAGGGTGAAGTGACGATGTGTATTGGAAATGGTTCCAAGATTGATATGATCATCATCGCACACTCCCTATACTTTCAGGATTAGTGTTAAACCTAAAATAAATGTTATTTAGTGTTTGCGTTGAGCATGAATATGATTGGATCATGTTTATTGCAAATACGGTTATTCATGTAAGTTAGAGAATAATTGTTGTTCTGTTTACATGAATAAAACCTTCTATGGCCATACACCCAATGAAAATGGTTTGTTGGATCTCGATCGTGGTGATACACATTTTCATAATATTGAAGCCAAAAGATGCAAAGTTAATAATGATAGTGCAACTTATTTGTGGCACTGTCGTTTAGGTCATATTAGTGTAAAGCGCATGAAGAAAATACATGCTGATGGGCTTTTGGAATCACTTGGTTATGAATCAGTTGATGCTTGCAAACCATGCCTCACGGGCAAGATGACTAAGACTCCATTCTCCGGAACAATGGAGCGAGCAACAGATTTGTTGGAAATCATACATACTGATGTATGTGGTCCGATGAATATTGAGGCTCATGGCAGGTATCATTATTTTCTGATCTTCACAGATGATTTGAGCAGATATGAGTATATCTACTTGATGAAACACAAGTCTGAAACATTTGAAAAGTTCAAAGAATTTCAGAGTGAAGTGGAGAATCATTGCAACAAAAATAAAAATTTCTATGATATGGTCGCAGAAGTATTTTTTTTTAGTTACGAGTTTGGCCTTCAGTTAAAACAATGTGAAATAGTTTCACTACTCACGCCACCTGGAACACCTTAGTGTAATGGTGTGTCCAAACGTCGTAACCGTACTTTATTAGATATGGTGCGATATATGATGTCTCTTACCGATTTACCACTATCGTTTTGGGGTTATGCTTTAGAGACGGCTGCATTCACGTTAAATAGGGCACCATCGAAATCCGTTGAGACGACGCCTTATGAACTGTGGTTTGGAAAGAAACCAAAGTTGTCGTTTCTGAAAGTTTGGGGCTGCGATGCTTATGTGAAAAAGCTTCAACCTGATAAGCTCGAACCCAAATCGGAGAAATGTGTCTTCATAGGATACCCAAAGGAGACTGTTGGGTACACCTTCTATCACAGATCCGAAGGCAAGACTTTTGTTGCTAAATTCGGAGTTTTTCTAGAGAAGGAGTTTCTCTCGAAAGAAGTGAGTGGGAGGAAAGTAGAACTTGATGAGGTAATTGTACCTACTCCCCTATTGGAAAGTAGTTCATCACAGAAACTTGTTTCTGTGACGCCTACACCAATTAGTGAGGAAGTTAATGATGACGATCATGGAACTTCAGATCAAGTTGTTACTGAACCTCGTAGATCAACCAGAGTAAGATCCACACCAGAGTGGTACGATAATCCTGTTCTGGAAGTCATGTTACTATATCATGATGAACCTACGAACTATGAAGAAGCGATGGTGAGCCCAGATTCCACAAAATGGCTTGAGGCCATGGAATCTGAGATGGGATCCATGTATGAGAACAAAGTGTGGACTTTGGTTGACTTGCCCGATGATCGGCAAGCCATACAAAATAAATGGATCTTCAAGAGGAAGACGGGCGCTGATAGTAGTGTTACTATCTACAAAGCTAGACTTGTCGAAAAAGGTTTTTGACAAAGTTCAAGGTGTTGACTATGATGAGATTTTCTCACTCGTAGCGATGCTTAAGTCTGTCTGAATCATGTTAGCAAATTGCCGCATTTTATGAAATCTGGCAAATGGATAAACAAAACTGCATTCCTTAAAGGATTTATTAAAGAAAGAGTGGTATATGATGCAACCAGAAGGTTTTGTCAATCCTAAAGGTGCTAACAAAATATGCAAGCTCCAGCGATCCATCTATGGACTGGTGCAAGCATCCCGGAGTTGGAATATACGCGTTGATAAGTTGATCAAAGCATATAGTTTTATATAGACTTGCGGTGAATCCTGTATTTACAAGAAAGTGAGTGGGAGCACTACAACATTTCTGATAAGTATACGTAAATGACATATTGTTAATCGGAAATAATGTAGAATTATTCTGCAAAGCATAAAGGAGTGTTTGAAAGGAGTTTTTCAAAGAAAGACCTCGGTGAAGCTGCTTACATATTGAGCATCAAGATCTATAGAGATAGATCAAGACGCTTGATAAGTTTTTTCAATGAGTACATACCTTGACAAGATTTTGAAGTAGCTCAAAATGGAACAGTCAAAGAAAGAGTCCTTGCCTGTGTTACAAGGTGTGACATTGAGTAAGACTCAAAGCCCGACCACGGCAGAAGATAGAAAGAGAATGAAAGTCATTCCCTATGCCTTGGCCATAGGTTCTATAAAATATGTCATGCTGTGTACCAGATCTATTGTATACCCTACACTGTTTTTGGCAAGGGAGAACAATAGTGATCTAGGAGTAGATCACTGGACAGCGGTCAAAATTATCCTTAGTGGAATAAGGATATGTTTCTCGATTATGGAGGTGACAAAAAAGGGTTCGTCGTAAAGGGTTACGTCGATGCAAATTTTGACACTGATCCAGATGACTCTAAATCTCAATCTGGATACATATTGAAAGTGGGAGCAATTAGCTAAAGTAGCTCCGTGCAGAGCATTGTTGACATAGAAATTTGCAAGATACTTACGGATCTGAATGTGGCAGACCCATTGACTAAACTTCTCTCACAAGCAAAACATGATCACACCTTAGTACTCTTTGGGTGTTAATACATAGCGATGTGAACTAGATTATTGACTCTAGTAAACCCTTTGGGTGTTGGTCACATGTCGATGTGAACTATGGGTGTTAATCACATGGTGATGTGAACTATTGGTATTAAATCACATGGCGATGTGAACTAGATTATTGACTCTAGTGCAAGTGGGATACTGAAGGAAATATGCCCTGGAGGCAATAATAAAGTTATTATTTATTTCCTTATATCATGATAAATGTTTATTATTCATGCTAGAATTGTATTAACCTGAAACATAATACATGTGTGAATACATAGACAAACAGAGTGTCACTAGTATGCCTCTACTTGACTAGCTCGTTGATCAAAGATGGTTATGTTTCCTAGCCATAGACAAAGAGTTTTCATTTGATTAACGGGATCACATCATTAGGATAATGATGTGATTGACTTGACCCATTCCGTTAGCTTAGCAATTGATCATTTAGTTTGTTGGTATTACTTTCTTCATGACTTATACATGTTCCTATGACTATGAGATTATGCAACTCCCGTTTACCGGAGGAACATTTTGTGTGCTACCAAACGTCACAACATAACTGGGTGATTATAAAGGTGCTCTACAGGTGTCTCCGAAGGTACTTGTTGGGTTGGCGTATTTCAAGATTAGGATTTGTCACCCCGATTGTCGGAGAGGTATCTCTAGGCCCTCTCGGTAATGCACATCACTTAAGCCTTGCAAGCATTACAACTAATGAGTTAGTTGTGGGATGATGTATTACGGAACGAGTAAAGAGACTTTTCGGTAATGAGATTGAACTAGGTATTGAGATACCGACGATCGAATCTCGGGCAAGTAACATACCGATGACAAAGGGAACAACGTATGTTTGTTATGCGGTCTGACCGATAAAGATCTTCGTAGAATATGTAGGAGCCAATATGAGCATCCAGGTTCCGCTATTGGTTATTGACCGGAGACGTGTCTCGGTCATGTCTACATAGTTCTCGAATCCGTAGGGTCCGCACGCTTAATGTTTTGATGACAGTTATATTATGAGTTTATATGTTTTGATGTACCGAAGGTTGTTCGGAGTCCCGGATGTGATCACGGACATGAAGAGGAGTCTCGAAATGGTGAAGACATGAAGATTGATATATTGGAAGCCTATGTTTGGATATCGGAAGTGTTCCGGGTGAAATCAGGATTTTACCGGAGTACCGGAACCCCCTGGGACTTAATGGGCCTTTGTGGGCCTTAGTGGAAGAGAGGAGAGGCGGCCAGGGCAAGGGCTGCGCCCCTACCCCCTAGTCCGAATAGGACAAGGAGAATGGGGCGGCGCCCCCCCCCCCTTCCTTCTTCTCCTCCACCTCTTTCCCCTCTCTCTCCTAGTCCAACAAAGAAAGGGGGAAGTCCTACTCCCGATAGGAGTAGGACTCCTCCTGGCGCGCCCCTCTCTAGGCCGGCCGCACCCCCTTTGTTCCTTTATATACGGGCGCAGGGGGCACCCCAAAGACACAACAATTGATCTGTTTGATCTTTTAGCCATGTGCGGTGCCCCCTCCACCATAGTCCACCTCGATAATACTGTAGCGGTGCTTAGGCTAAGCCCTGCGTCGGTAGAACATCATCATCATCACCATGCCGTCGTGCTGACGAAACTCTCCCTCAACACTCGTCTGGATCGGAGTTCAAGGGACATCATCGGGCTGAACATGTGCTGAACTCGGAGGTACCGTGCGTTCGGTACTTGATCGGCCGGATCGTGAAGACGTATGACTACATCAACCGTGTTGTGCTAACGCTTCCGCTTTCGGTCTACGAGGGTATGTGGACAACACTCTCCCCTCTCGTTGCTATGCATCACCATGATCTTGTGTGTGCGTAGGAATTTTTTTGAAATTACTACGTTCCCCAACAGCCCGCCGACAGGGGCTGTCTGAGCGACGCGGGTGGCGAGGGCGGCCCGGCGCTCAGCGCGGGCTCGGCGAGCGTCGGCCATGATCTTGGTGGGGTGGCGAAGTGCGGATCGACGAAGAGTAAAGCTTAAGCGCACCCCTACCTGGCGCGCAAAATGTCGGATTTCGGGTTCCGGCAAAACCCTTGAGGTTCGAACACTGGGGTGCGCACAAAGATCTCTCGCCCCTCTATCTCGGACTCGACACGATCTCACGGCCTAGCTCGACGAACCCAAAGAACGAGAGACACAAGATTTATACTGGTTCAGGCCACCATTGTGGTGCAATACCCTACTCTAGTGTGGTGTGGTGGATTGCCTCTTAGGCTGAGGATGAACAGTTACAAGGGAAGAACAGCCTCCTGAGGAGAGGTGTCTTGTGCTTGGTGAGCTTGTGTGGTTGGGGATAATTTCCCTCTAGATGAGCCGATCCTCTTTCTATGGTGGTGGCTAGTCCTATATATAGAGGCCCGGGCCCTCTTCCCAAATATTAGGCAGGAAGGGATCCCACAACGGCCAATTTGAAGGGGGACATCTAGTACAAGCTATCCTGACAAAAGTAGTCTTCACCTGCCAAAGGCTCTGGTGGTGACGCTGTCTTGGGCTCCACGGCGACCTCCGTCCTGCTGTCCTGCTGGTCTTGGTCTTGTTGCACCGATATGGAAACCTTTGCTTGATGCCTCGGGCTCCTCACCTGCGCTCGCCTCTTTAGCACCAAAGAGGAAATAAGGACACTGCACGCGCTGCCGCCCGCCTGGCTCCAGTCGTCATAGCTTGTGTCACAGAAACCTCGCGAGGTGTCCCTTGCCGTGATCTCTCTGCCCCTCATGAGCCAGCCTGGTGAGGCCGCCCTTGAGGAGGTCTTGTGTCGTCCGCCTCGCGAGGCTCGGCCCCTTGCAAGGGTCTTGAGTGTTTGCTGGTGAAGATGGGCCGTACAGGGCCGCTGGTGGAGCCACGCTGCAGGCCGCAGGCAGGCAAGTCTGGGGACCCCCGTTCCCAGAACGCCGACATCGGTAATGCATCATCATAATGAGCTCAATGTGACTAAGGAGTTAGCCACGGGATCATGCGTTACGAAACAAGTAAAGAGACTTGCCAGTAACGAGATTGAACGAGGTATGGGGATACCGACAATCGAATATCGGGCAAGTAACATACCGATGGACAAAGGGAATTGCATACAGGATTGATTGAATCCCCGATATCATGGTTCATCAGATGATATCATCGTGGAACATGTGGGAGCCAACATGGGTATCCAGATCCCGCTGTTGGTTATTGGCTGGAGAGAGATGTCTCGGTCATGTCTGCATGGTTCCCGAACCCATAGGGTCTACACACTTAAGGTTTGGTGACGCTAGAGTTGTTATAGGAAATTGTATGTGGTTACCGAAGGTTGTTCCGAGTCTCGGATGAGATCCGCGACGCCACGGGGAGTTCCGGAATGGTTTGGAGGTGAAGATTTATATATGGGAAGTCCAGTAGTCACCGGAATGGTTTCGGGGGTTATCGGTATTGTACCGGGACCACCGAAAGGTGTCCGGGGGTCCACCGGGTGGGGCCACCTGCCCCAGAGGACTTAATGGGCTGAATATCGGAGGGAACCAGGCCCCTAGTGGGCTGGTGCGCCCCCAAGGGCCCAAGGCGCCTAGGGTTGGAAACCCTAGGGGGAGGAGGTGCCTCCCACCTGCTTGGGGGGCAAGTTTCCCCTCCTGGCGCCGCCCCCCTCTAGATGCATCTAGGGGGCCCGACCCCCTCTTCTCTCCCCCCTATAAATAGTGGGGGTGGGAGGGCAGCCGCACCCCTTCCCCTAGCGCAGCCCTCCCTCCTCCTACACCTCTTTCTCCTCCGTAGTGTTTGGCGAAGCCCTGCCGGAGAACCGCAAGCTCCAACACCACGCCGTCGTGCTGTCAGAGCTTTCCCTCAACTTCTTCTTTCCCCTTGCTGGATCAAGAAGGAGGATACGTCCCCGGGTTGTATGTGTGTTGAACGCGGAGGCATCGTCCATTCGGCGCTTAGATTGGATCTTCCGCGATTTGAATCGCCGCGAGTACGACTCCATCAACCGCATTCTTGTAACGCTTCCGCTTAGTGATCTTCAAGGGTATGAAGATGTACTCCCTCTCTCTCGTTGCTAGCATCTCCTAGATTGATCTTGGTGACACGTAGGAATTTTTTTGAATTATTACTACAATCCCCAACAGTCAGTGCATCGCTGGTGGGGAAGGAGGGCAGCTCACCTCGCCTACGATGCATGCCCAGCGTTGCCGCCGTAGCTGGTTCCGTGATTTAGCTTCTCCTACCGCCCATTTGAACAGTTGCACCAGCTGCTCATCCCATCTCACAGGCATCCGCTTTCTTTCCTTCACAGTTGACTCCGTGAATATGATCTCTTCCGTTAGCCCTAGCTCGAAATCAACGCGATGCTGCCAGATGTTGACATCCCTCAGCATCTCTCCCCTGAGATCGACTTGCGCCTCCGCCTTGTGCTTCGCTAGGCGCAGCTCCTTTGAACTTGTCTCCAATCGATGCGATGCTTCCTCGATCTAATTTGCCCTTGCTACCCACCACCTGGAACGCATCCCTAGCATGTCCTCCGACGCCACCGATCTGTGATTCCGTAGCAATGGATCCCCTCTCAAACACATGCGGGTTTCTCTCAAAGGCGGCAGTGCTGCCAGCCGCAGCGAGAGGGCAGCCCGCGGGATGCTGGGATCTAAGGGATTATCCATGGCGGGATCCAGTGGGCGAGGCGGGGAGGCAAGCATAGGCGCTGGGAGAGCCCTACGAGGCTAAGATAAAGATAGTACTACTCCACTCCGTCCATAATTAAATACAAAGGCCACCAACATTCACCCAAGCAAAAATTAATCATGTTGCCTGCGTCCTGGTTTATTGGCCACCTTTGTATTTTGTGCAAAATTTTGACAAAAAAATTAACTAAGAAAATGTTAATGCATGCCACCAAAAATTATATCATTGATTCACATTTGAACATAGTTTTTGATAATATTACTTTTTATGACATGCATTAATATTGTGTTACTTCAAATTATGGTCAAAAATTGGCACAAAATACGAAGGAGACCAATGGAAGTAGCAACCCATGATTTAACTACTCGCATGCACGCAGTGGAGTAGTAATGTCATTCTCAACTACTTCCTCCCTCATGTCCACTCAATTTGCATGCGCTGCATTAATTGACCATCCATTAAGTGGACAACTTTACACATGTCAAATTATCACTTGGGGTGGATCTTCGTACAAAAATGCATTGCACCGTGTCCCCGCGTGTGCGTGCGAGGGAATGAGTGCATGCATGCATATCTTCGCTTCATGCACGTACTCCACCAGTGTGCATGAGAGAGGAAGAGTACATTCTTCTAAAACCAACAGCATGTCACTGTGATCAATCCACATAAGAAGGTCGCGACAACACCTCCACACGTGCCACGTGGCTTCACAGATGCCCCCCACATCATTTTAATCATAATATATTAATTGAAAAAGGGAGAGACACTGTGTAGCGTGCCATTGAAATTCTAATTTGTGTGTTTTGCACATACTGGAAGTACTAGTAAGGTACACGTGTATTGCACGCATGAGATTTGGCAATTAAATTATGAATAAATAATACACTATAGCATGTAAGCTTTGAGTCATATATGCATGATGTAGATGTTCGTTCAATTCTTATAGTTCATCTCATTCAAAATCAATTAGTTTTATAAAAAAATAATCTATTTTAAGATTGATGGAATTATGCATTGTAAAGTAAAAACAAATAATGACAACCCATTTAGAAAAAAAAGTTTGGGCAATTATGATATTGAAGGTTCTAGAATAAAGAAGTGCTCGTGTTTTGAGGTTTATGCATTATGCTTAAGTTCGACCATGGAGTCTTCTAGATTGTACATGTGGCAAAATCTGGTGGAATGTAGCTGATATCCAACGACCAGTAGTGCTCGGATTTTCCATCTCTGCACCGTCGGATTGGCTTCATCCAACGACCATCTTTCAAAGTTATTTGCACACTATATAGGGCTATAGATATAGATATAGACTAGTGGCACATCATCTAAAGCCTTTCTACATGCATATTATTTGTACAAATGTGCTCCACCGTCCACCTGCGCGTTTGTATGTGGGAATGGGTGCATGTGTGCACCTCTTCTCTTTTGTACACGTAGTCCGTGTGTGTGAGAGATACTGAGATATGGTGACGGAATACGTGTCAATGTAATTTGTGTGAAAGAGAGGCCTATATACATACATGTATGTGCTTGGGGCCGGGGTGATATACGATAAGGGAGGGGAGGGGTCGACTGCGCAAGATATTGATAGAGATAGATAGAGGGAAGAGCTCTACGAGCGTACAAGCACTAGGATATGGGGTTGCTGGAAGATGGTGCAAGGGGCCAAGTAGAGGGAGACTGAGAAGGAGTGTACAAGTGCGAGATCGATAATTAAAGAGAGGGGCGAGAACATGCGCGGTTGCACGCAATGGCAGAGCCATGAAAATTGAATGAGCTAGGGGGCTGCCAAGCATTGCTAATCCTTTATGGGGAGGACCAATTCATCAGACTAAACCATTTTACCAGCAATTGATCTACTGACCACATTCATATTAGCCTCAATATAGTGATGTTAGGGGGGCCAGGGCCTTTGCTACCCTTGTCTTTGCCACTGTGCGTGCGTCTGAGAGATGAAGCGGAAGGCATGGATGATGAGAGGGAGATGATGGATAGATAATGTGTTTGTATTAGCTATGTAGTCCTATATAGAGAGGTAGAATGATCGATGTGTATGTGGGAAAGAGGGTGAGACCTGACTAGAGATATAGATCGATCGGTTGTGTGGAAAACTGGAAAAGACTTAGCTATATATACACACAGATAGAGGAACATCGATCGTTGCACATGCATCTGAGAGATAAAGAATGCCCGAAGTGATGAAGAGGGGGAGGGGTGTGTGTGTGTGTCTGCATGCATGGGAGACCGACCTGAAGAAAAAAGATTGCATGTGTGCGATGGAATGCCGAGGGTAGTGTGTGCATGCATGCACAAGAGAAAGTTAGTGGTACAACTATAAAAAGAAGACGACTGTGTGGGTGTAAAAGACTTGGTGAGGTCATAATCAATGTAAAGTTGAATTCAAATATTTGAATAAGAGATCATGATATTTGAAACCCATGCATACATGAATATAATTGAGATATGCATGGTGTGGTTTTGAAACAAGCATGCTATACTATATACACATTGAACAAGCTCAAACTGATTTGAATTTGAAATACCGATGGCAGGCATCGTTTGGCCACATTACATCCATGCATGGACACACTGTTCAAACTAAAGATGATGGTTGGCTTTCGCAGCACATATCTAAATGGTGTGTGTGTGTGTGTTAAACACATTGTACATAGTATCATACATGGTTTAGATTTTGAACATGTAGCTAGAGCATACATGTACTATGATTTGAATTCAACATAAAACGGATATATATTTGAATTGGAGATCGTATGTACATGTAGTTCATATTTATATGGGAATTTACTACTCCTATATTCATGTCATGTGTTGTGAAGATAATATTTAGATGATTGTATAATAACCCGAGTACAATGCCATTCAAATAGGAAAAATGTAGTCAAATTTAGTCCATATGCTGGACAAATAGAAATTGTTTTTTATTGTTGAAGGAAGTGCAAATTGATTTGGTATTGTACACGTTAAGCTTGTTCTTCCAATTTTTTAGTTTTTTATTGTTGTTTTTGAATGGATTTTGTAGTAATATATTAAAACGGGACATGGCTCTCTCTAGTGGGGTGCGGATTGTCTTTTTTTGTACATGTTAAGCTTGTTCTCCCGAAATTTCAAGCCGCGCTTTGTTATGCCGAAATTTCAAGATAGCATCTATGTCTATTGTGCTGCGAAACTCCTGTCTCTTCAACCTATGCCTTGTTATCCCGAAATTTTAAGACATGTAACATCTCAATTTTCAATTTGGATGTTTATAAATAGATCATTCATATGCATTTTGCCTCCATATGTTTTATTTGCATTTTTATCCAAGAGACTTTGAGCAACTCACGGACCAAAAGAGAGAGTTGGAAGTTTGCCTAAATTTCACTTTTCAAATTTCAAAATTTGGAAGTTGGATCAAATTTGGTTTCACCAAAACTCATTTTCGTTATTTCAAAAATAAAATAAAGAGAGAAGATAAAAGGACTTCTTCAAAAACAGAAAGGAAATATTGGAAATTGAATTTGAAATCAAAATATATTTATTGGGTTTTATTTGAAATTTATTTTCATGCAAATTTTATTAGAATAGCAAAAATATTTATTATTAAAATTTGCATTTTAGGCAAGATAAAAGTTCAAAAGGTCATATATAAGACCAAATAATTGTGTGAATTTTCTGGGAATTTTTAGAATATTATTTTTATGATTTTAGGGTGTTTTAACATTTCTGTAAAAAATCAGAAAACATTTTTATAAAAAAAAAACAAAAAACCCACCGCCCGCCAGGCTAGGCGCCAACTGGCCAGCCAGCAGCGGCCAGGCCAGGCGCCGAAGGCCCAGCCGGCGCCAGCCGCTAGTAAGGCCGAGCGCCTGCCAGCGCTAGCAGCAGCAGCACCCCACATAAAAAAAAAGGGGGACCTAGCATCCCACGCTCGCTCGCCCGCCTGGATCCCCCTCTCTCTATCGTTATTTCTCTCACACCTGGCGTTGGGCCCTGCCCCATCTTCTTCTTTCCCTGCACGAAACCGAACATGATTTCTAGCTCACGCACGCCGCCGCCGCCGCGTCCGATTTCTTCAGGAGCCCTACTCCGAATACACCACTTCCCCAAGCCCCATGTCCTATATATACCCTGGGACCTCCTCTCCCAATTCCCCTCGAAACCCTTCACCAAAACCCACCGTATTGTCCGCTATCGCCGTTCCAATCTCGCCACAGAAGTTGCAGTTCATCGCCGGATTCCGACGCCGGTGAGACATCCCGAGCCTCCTCCTTTTGTGTTCCGATTTCCTTCGATCCCTAGAATCTCTTTGACATGGTCTTCTATCCCCGATCCCATCTACGGATGCCATCCCAATCTTGACGTCTTCGCCGGAGCACCAAGCTGCATCACCTTGCCCTGTCGCCGACCATCTCCGACTCCACCACTGGACGAACCACACCCCACCGCATCCAACAGACACTCCCTCCGCCACCCAGAACCGCCAGAGCCACCACCTCAACGGAGCCCGATCGCCACCGCAACGCTCGTTCTTCTCTATAAGCCCTTCTGTTCGCCTCTCTTTCTAAAAACACGGTTTAGTAGATCAGTTTCTCCGGTTTAATTGAACCAGCCTACGATTTATTTCCTTTTAGCCGCCGCGATTCAGTTTTCCTATGGATCGACCATCCTCTAGCAGCACTCACATGCAGCCAATCCCGGGGCGCCATGTGGCACCTCAGCCACGGTCGCCCGGAATTTAGTATTTTCATGTTTTATTTTTTCAGATTATTTCACAATCTTCTTTCTAGCATATCTTTTAATCTATAAACCCGATTTAGTTGATTCTTTTTCCTATGGTTTCATAAAAATAGCGGGTCCAACCGCGCAATTGCGCGGCTAGAGTTATTTTTTAATAAATAAAATGTTTTTTCTATTTTTTCTATTGCTAAATCTTAGTCGACTGAGACTTCGTTATGTCTCAGTTGATGCTATATTCATGTGATTTTACATTGAAATGTGTTTTAATTTTTCTTTTATATTTTTTCTCTTACATGTGATGTCACTTGACTGAGACTTGCTAAAGTTACTCCAGTGTTATGTTTGTTCTTTAAGCATTTTTTTTGCAATGAATGCTCAACAATTTTCTATTTGTCTACTTTTACAATATGGTCCTAATCCATCCTGGAATACAGGATTATGTACGTTTTTTAATGAACAATTTTAGATTTAATTTTTTAAAAATATATTAAGTGCTACCTTCGTCTCTAAATATATAAAGACGGTTTTGCGTTCAATACAAAGTTAGTAGCTAACACCCGATTGCGTTAAAAATGAAAACCTAGTATAGGATTGAATAGATGAAATAGTAAAATTCTTACATATGTTTACCATCCCGTCCAGGAAAAAAAACAGTGCTAGAAATATTTCGAGCGGGCGCTTGCAGGCCGTCCGATGCAATCGTCAGACAGCAGCGGTTCACAGATGGAATTGGGGGAAGCGGTAGGAAGCAAGACACATTTCTTTAATCTATTTTGCATCTCGTTAAAGAAATTTTGCACCTGTACGACTGTACTACTACCATCGAAAATCCTATGCTTACGAGATGGTTTCACGGAAGTGGGCTACGGGATGTACGTGTCCCATCCTTATTAATCCACTCTCCCGTGAAATTCGCGATGTGAGACTTCGTTATGTCCTACTCCTACTACCATTCATCCCTTTCCCCATTCTCATTCTTCTCCCATTCCTTTCTCTCTGTTCCTTACCTAATCTAAGGATTCGTCCACAATTCGTTGCTAGATCCTGCCAAGAAAAGAGGACGGGGGGAAGTGGGATTTGGGGCAGAGTGCGGTGGCTGCAGCCTGCAAGCTCCCGGCGGCGGCACGTCGTCTAGCTCGACCACACGTGCCTGCTGCTCGCTGCCGTCGTCGATTTGATGGACATGGATTTGGGTCCACTTGAACCTGAGCGGTGGCACTCCTCCAGGTAATCACTCCTCTTCCTCTCCTTCTCCTTCCTTCCCAGATCTTGGTCTACTAACCTCCAGCAATGGCATGGATTCTTTATGAAGATTTTATGCTTATGGTCTCCTGACCTTTCTCTGTCTTTTCTAGTGTAGAAATTTTCTGTTGGAGAGAAGGATTTTGCGCCCCAAAGCAGCAAGGCTGCGAGGCAAAGCGGTTTCGTTTCCCTGAGTGGCGTTGCTCTCCTATTTGTGGCACTGGCTGAGAGCTAGGATATAATTTATAGTTATGTGACTTGCCATTAAGGATCCATTAAGGACATTTCAAATCTGAAGCATCCATTAAGGATCCAACGGCTCTAACTTCATTTTTCTATTCTTCTATCCTATGGCCAGTTTCTATTGTAGTCTTCCCCACCATATATTAGCAATTTATATTAACAGTAGCTCTATTTAAGACAAAGGAAGAATGCTTGCATGTATTAACTGAATTTGGCCCATATATGTTAATTGATATGCAATAGATTTTAGATTTTTCACATGTGTTGTTTTTCGACAAATTCACATGTGTTGTAGGAGATGCCTCTAATACTAAAGCTTTTCTCATTGTTCTCTTCAATCGAAAAGGCTGTAGAATAGAAGGGTTATTTCCAAGAACATTAAACTCACAAAAGTGCATGTATGAATGTATTTCGAATAATTACAATTTGACATGCTTCTCATAGTGCTAACTTTTGACCCTTATCTAATAACTGTCCCCCTTATACTGATCGATGTCAAGCATTATTTCTCTATCTCAGTAAACATAAATGGTTTGCTTGGTGCTAATCAGATCTTGCCATCCAATAAGCTTAGCAATTTTTACATACCACTGTTATTAGTGCAGAGTAAATATAATATGGAAGTTCTCAATCAAATTAGCAGAATATGCTTACCAGGTGTAGATATGTACCACAATTTTCGCAGTAACACCTTCCATTTCCCTTTGTACGTAATTAGTTTGTGTCAACCGGAATTTGATCATTTGAATATTTTCGTGTAATAGATTATTATACCTATTGTTGTGAAAAACAAAATCCTAAAATAATCACCCAAAAAATTAAAGTTAGCATCCCGAAGAAGTTGACAGACAAATAATTCAGATATGATTCCATTATAACTGATATGACTCAATTATCTGAAAAGCACTGCAGGTCTGAGAGTGTCGTTTTCCTCAAGAAGTGGTGATATCATATCTTAGAAGAAGTTTGATCCATCACCTGATGTGTCTGGTTTTTGTGCCTCATTCCAGTAAGTTGTAATGTTATCCTTCTGTAAAATATTTCTACGCTCCTTGTTTATTGCTATCCATCTCGATCAATTTTGGTAAACTTTCTTCTCCTGCATATATGGAGTTAGTCAAGTAAAATTGTTATGTAATATTGGTGAATAAACATGAGTCACGATTCATTTGGATAAATAATAGAAGCTATTTATATTTATCTTGCATGACTCGAAATCTTGATCAATCGATATATAGATTTTACCATAAATGATTTATTTTGGATTTATAGTTTGTAGAGGCTCAAATATATCCGGCGTTTAGATATGTTGGCGCTTGTTTTTTTGTACTGTGCCTCATATCAATGTCTATTTTTCTGGCCGTTAAGTCCACATGTCTGTCCATTAGAATTAGATGCAAGTGCATGCATGTACTGATGTACACATGGGATGTGTTTGGCGGCTAGACTTTTTAGTATATTTCCCAGTAAAATGAATGATTTTGGCGGGCCTTTTGTTTTTCTCCGAAGGACCTGCCTTTGTACTGTGCCTCATATCAATGTCTATTTTTCTGGCCATTAAGTCCACATGTCTGTCCATTAGAATTAGATGCAAGTGCATGCATGTACTGATGTACACATGGGATGTGTTTGGCGGCTAGACTTTTTAGTATATTTCCCAGTAAAATGAATGATTTTGGCGGGCCTTTTGTTTTTCTCCGAAGGACCTGCCCATTATTTTTAAATTGTCTAGATGATCTGATTTTGTACTCCTAGTAGATTGAATTACTTAGGCGTATCTCTTTTTCTCAAAAGGACATGCCCATGTTTTTCTAATTTGTATAGAGGACTTAGCTTTGTACGTGCCCATACTGAAATATGTCTGTACATGAATGATTATTTCCTAGTAGATTGAATTACTTAGGTGTGCACATGAATTACTTTGACCTTTTTAAAAGTATTATATGCATACACATAAAAAAGTGTTATATGCATAAATATAATTATCATTTTCTTTCACCAATATAAGTGTATCAAATTCCTCCAGATGATAGCATGATACTTTTAATGTTCATAGTAACATGAACTGTTTTGCCATGTCAATGAAAACAAAATATAATTAGCATTTGCTTGTTTTAAATTGTTGATCTGTTGTATGATTGAGGTAATCCCACATTCTCTATACATTCACTTGAATGTTATAGTTTGTCCTGTTGTTCGTAAGCAATAAGCTTCTTCAACACCATAGTTTTTTTGGCTGTGAAAGGATTCTGAAATTGCTAGTCATCTATCTATGCAGCTTTTATTCTGATAAATGAATTAATTAATTCATAATATTTACGAACCTGATTCAGGTGAGAGGCAGCTCAGAAGACCTTTGCTGACTTCATCTGGCATTGAGATGCAGTCACATCGGAGTTTTGGCGTTTTTTATATTTTTCTAGCATCACAGAGCCGACAATCTTTGATTTTGTTGGTGGTGCTCTAGTCGGATAGTAGAGTTGTTCTGTAGTCTTTGATTTTGTTGGTGGTGCTCTAGCCGGGTAGCAGATTCTGGAAGACTTCAATTTTCTCGGTGGTGCTCTGATCGGGTAGCAGATTTACACACATCAATTTGTCCAGAATTGGTTGGATTTGACTATCGTTTTCCTTTGAGGGGGTGCTACAAATCATCCGGATGATTTTGTCCAAAATTAAGCCGCCTCCTAATCCGTCCGATTTGACGTTTCACATCCGTAGGATCAGGAAGCTCCCCCGTGGCAGCACCAAAGCAGCAGCTCTTATGGCAGTAGCTCCCATGCCAGCACCGACGGTGCCCTACGGTGCTTCAATGCAACCCCTGCCGGAGCTCCGATGACACCCCATCGCTTCACTGCAGCTCCGGCGGTGCTTCATTGCAACTCCGGCGGCGCTTTAACGACCCCTATGACGCTTCATTGCAACTCCGGCAGTGCTACATTGCAACCCTGACGATGTTTCGTTGCAGCACCAACATCGGCGCCGCAGTGCTCCATGGCAGCATCCTGACGCCGCCGGCGAAGCTTCACTGCAGCACCATCGCCATGCGCCGGTGCTTCATCGTATCACCGGCTGCTCCGTCGAAACTCCACCGCAGCACCTGATGGCCGCCGGCGAAGCTTCAGTGCAGCGCAGCGCGACGGCCACGAGGTGCTGTGATGAAGCACGACGGCGACCGCGGAGGCTGCGACGCAGCGCGGGGCGACGGAGATGCTGCGACGCAGCAGGCGGGTGGTGACGGCATGACGGCGGATCTTGAAGCAGCAGCCGCATGATGCACGCGGTGGTCGGAGGGGACGCCGTCCTTCGCGGCTGGTTGCTGGAGAAAAGTGAATCGACAGGAAGGGGACGAGAAGGTCGTTGGAGTTCTTGTTGGAGATAAGGATAAGGGAACGGAGTGAGGCGTCGGAGAGGCCGGGTTCCATGGAGCCCGTTTTATCAAAAAAAAATCAGAATATACTTAAAAGTTTCAAAAAATATCAAATCTTTTTATACAAATACATATGACTGTTCGTCAAGTTACAAAAAAGTTTCATCAGGTAATTTGATTATTTACATGCTACACAAAAAAGATAAATATTTGGCCCAAAAACGACAAAGATAAAGCCCATTTTAATCTGTGTATTTATCTTTTTTGTATACATTACATGTTAACATATATGTTCATGAAATTTTATACATGTATACTACAAATAAACATCTATGTATATACTTTTTTACAGATTTTTTCAATGTGTGGAAATAGTATTTTTGCTGAAAAGAAATAACGAGCTATGTGGAGCTCGGTCTCTGCTATGCTTTTTCGTAAGGGAACGCTCGGGGAAGAAGAGAGAAAACTACTGGACGAGTTTTCTTTCCCGTGAATAGATGACCAGTTAAGGGAACACTCGGTGGTGGTCCTCACAGGGACGCCTGTCAAGCATTGGAGGCGGCTTAAGATGCGATTAAATCATCTGGCTTTTTTTTATCGTTTTCCTTTGACTATTGGGATTGGATGTGGCCGGCTGGGTGCCTTTCTGATTTGTTGCCTTGGCCGATCCATGTGGAGTTTCTCTTTATGAAGACTCCATGTGGAATTACCTTCTATCAAGTCTCCGTGTGGAGTTCTATAGATTCTGGCTGTAGTTATCCTTGTTTTTTTGGCATTGATATGCCTGATATGGAATTAGATCAAGGTGTGGCTATGTATCTTTTTTTTTGAGCATCGGTTATGTATCTTCTCTTACGTGATTACAGCTGGACGGTTTGGGATTAGAGAGGTTTCCTAGGCTGTCCGAACTATTCTTTTTTCCTTGACGTGTTGTCTGCATGATTCCTGCCTGGATGATTGAGTCTTTCCGTATACATGTATCATATATGCATATGCATAGACGTAACAACGTGCTAGTCCAATAAGTTAGTAAATACATGTTAGCATGTTACGTAAAATCTTTTAATCCGAGCCATTATTATTCAAATCTAATGGTGCAAATAATATTAACATATATGGATAAACGTGATAGCTTATTTGTCTTCTGTTTAAATATATAATAGATCCCGTCTATCCATAGAACCAAACAAAAAATATTTTTGGAAGTTTTAAAATTCAAATTTGAACAGATCTGAATTCAAACTTTGTTAGACCATAACTTAAGTTTTGTAACTCCGTTTTAGATGATTCTTTTTGCAAATCGAAGCACATGACGTCTACTTTCTGTTAAGATCAAAATCACACAATTTTGCTATTGTTAAAATTAAGTTATGTTTAGAAGCTTTATTTTGTTGTTTTTGGAGTTTTCCAAAGTCTTTTCTTCGCTTTCTTTTTTATTCTTTGCTTGTATGCTTATGTATGTTATTGCTTGCTTACGCTAGATTGTCCGGAGTACGAGGCAGAGTACTACCAATATTTAGAGTTTAACAAATGTCAGTAAGGCAAGTTCACACTTTGATCATACTTTTCTATACCCAGCTTTACTATGCATTAGTTTCACTCTTACAAATTTGCATGAGTAAGATTGGGAATTGTGGGATTGCTATGTAGTTCATGAGGTAGGAACCCATGATCCTTGAAACACCCCGGGAATATTCGTTATGTCATATATTGCTTAGCCATGCTTGTAGACGGGGATTGGTATGTGTGATTCATGCAAGCTGTGAGAGAGAAATAATGATTTAAGGGTAACTATAAGGTGGCAACATTAACACAACTCTGGGTGGAATGATTAGGGAATCTAGAGAATCCAGTGCTTGCCCTAGGGGATTCCCGAGAACCTGTGTGATCACCCTACGAAATGTCACCCAGGCTCAAAGGGATCATACCATATCTCATGCCTAGAAACTTCCGTGTGCAGCCACAAACCATTATGGGTTCTGGCATAGTTGAGTAAGTTTGTGTGAGCCTTTCCGGGTAGGCTAACAAATGTAGGGGAAAGTAGGTGCACCGTCCTATCCAGGGTTAAGGGGGACACATTCAAAAAGACTATGTCTCGATCTTCTAATCATGGAGGTGGTCGAGTCTTGTGGGGGAAAGTGCGCAAACCTCTGCAGAGTGTATAAACTAATCATGATTAGCCGTGTCCCCGGTTATGGACAAATTTGAGTATCTAGAAGTGAATTATTGGTTGATCTCATCACTTTATCTAATTAATGAATTGGGTTATTAATAACTTGGGAATTTGGGGAATTGAGTTGGAGGAACCTTCTCAATAATGACATAAACTTAGTAGTAAAATAAAAATTTATTCCTTTGTTGTAGGGAAAATTTAGCTTTATGCAAAATTAAACTTAGTGCCTCCACCAGCCAATATATGCATATAGAGATAGTCTTTTTCATCATTATTCTATAGTGTGACATTGCTAGCATATTCCATGTGCTGACCTACACGTTTGCAACGTCTCGTGTTGCAGAGTTTTTCGACGAGGATTAAGGTGCGATAGGTCATTGTTCTGCACTCAGTTTTGCCGTGGAGTTAGATGGACTCATTTATCTTCAAAGCTTCCACAACTATTTTATTTAGATGGCCTTCTGGCATATTTTTGTAATAAATACTCTTTTGAGGACCTCGATGTAATAAAGTGTGATTGGACAATGTTATAATTCCTCGAGTACTGTGTGTGTCAGCATACCAATCCAGGGATGACACTTAAGCACAGAGACTTCAATCCATTGGGATCGGGTTGATACGTCTCCAACGTATCTATAATTTTTGATTGTTCCATGCTATTATATTATTTGTTTTGGATGTTTAATGGGCTTTAATATGATCTTTTATATTATTTTTGGGACTAACCTATTAACCGGAGGCCCAGTGCCAGTTTTTGTTTTTTTGCCTATTTCAGTGTTTCACAGAAAAGGAATACCAAACAGAATCCAAACAGAATGAAACCTTCACGATGATTTTTCTTGGATCGAAAGCAAACAAGACTAAAACTCCGTGAAGCGGCCACGATATAGGAGGGCGTGCCCCCACCCTTGTGGGCCCCACAGAGCACCACCGATGTACTTATTTCGCCTATATATACTCTTATACCCTAAAAACATCAAGGGGAACCACGAAACCACTTTTCAACTGCCGCAACCTTCTGTACCCATGAGATCCCATCTTGGGGCCTTTTCCGGTGATTTGCCGGAGGGGGAATCGATCACGGAGGGCTTCTACATCAACACCATGGCCTCTTCGATGAAGTGTAAGTAGTTTACCACAGACCTTCGGGTCCATAGTTATTAGCTAGATGGCTTCTTATCTCTCTTTGATCTTCAATACAAAGTTCTCCTCGATGTTCTTGGATATCTATTCGATGTAATACTCTTTTGCGGTGTGTTTGCCGAAATCCGATGAATTATGGGTTTATGAACTTGATTATCTATGAATATTATTTGGTTCTTCTCTGAATTCTTATATGCATGATTTGATATCTTTGCAAGTCTCTTTGAATTATCGGTTTAGTTTGGCCTACTAGATTGATCTTTCTTGCAATGGGAGAAGTGCTTAGCTTTGGGTTCAATCTTGAGGTGTCCTTTCCCAGTGATAGTAGGGGCAGCAAGGCACATATTGTATTGTTGCCATCGAGGATAAAAAGATGAGGTTTATATCATATTGCTTGAGTTTATCCCTCTACATCATGTCATCTTGCTTGAAGCGTTACTCTGTTCTTATGAACTTAATACCCTAGATGCATGCTGGATAGCGGTTGATGTGTGGAGTAATAGTAGTATATGCAGAATCGTTTCGATCTACTTGACACGGGCGTGATGCCTATATGTCGGCGTTCTGGGAACGGGGGTCCCAGACTTGCCTGCCTGCGGCCTGCGGCGTGGCTCAAAGGGGGGCCCAGCACGGCCCATCTTCATCAACACAGACCCAAGACCCTCGCGAGGGGCCAAGCCTCACGGGACGGACGACACAGAGCTTCCTCAGGCACGGCCTCATCAGGCTGGCTCGCGAGGAGGCGGAGAGATCAAGGCGGGGTACCTCACAAGGTGCCTGTGACGCAAGCCATGACGACCAAAGGCGCCAGGCGGGCGCCAGGCTGCGCAGTGTCCTCCTTTCCTCTTTGGTGTAAAGGGAGCAAGCGCAGCCGCAAAGTACCGAGGCATCAGGCAAAGGTTGCCATTTCGGTGCAACAAGACCAAGACCAGGAGGACTGCAAGACGGAGGTCATCGTGGAGCCCAAGACGGCGTCACCACCAGAGCTTTGTGCAGGCGAAGACTACTTTTGTCAGGATAGCTAGTACTAGCTGTCCCCCTTCAAATTAGCCCGCCATTGTTGGCTCCCTTCCCGCTCGATATTTGGGAAGAGGACCAGGGCCTCTATAAATAGGACTAGCCACCATAGTAGGAAGGAAGGATCAAAATCCGGGAGAGAGAGAAGGGTGACTGAACTCCCCCTAGCAGTTCGTCCCCCCCAGCCAAGAACAGACCCTCGCGAGGTTGTTCTTCCTTGTATTGTTCATCATCATCAGCCCAAGAGGCAATCCATCACACCACAGACTGGAGTAGGGTATTACACCACAATGGTGGCCCGAACCAGTATAAACCCTATGTCTTTTGTGTCGTTCTTCCCATAACTTAGATCTTAGCGAGGCGGAGGGGTGCAGGTAGGTAGGAGGCGAAATCTCCACGCGCACCCCAGTGTTTGAACCTCAAGGGTCTGCCGGAACCTGAAATCCGACATTTGGCGCGCCAGGTAGGGGTGCGCCGGAATTCTTCTTCCACCACCCCGTTCTCCTCTGACCATCGAGCCCATGTCTGACGCTCGTCGGGCCCGCGCCGAGCGCCGGGCCGCTCTCGCTTCCCGCGTCGCCCAGACGGCTCCTGTCGGCGGGCGTCCTCGCCGTTCCCTGTCACCTGCCGTCAACGCCGCCACCGGCCCGGCGGGGGACAAGCAACAAGCATCGTCTCAGCATCCGTCCGTGCGGCAAGACGGCCGCACCGCAACTCCCTCGCTCACCCCAGCTGGTTCTTCGTCCCGCGCGCTCTGCGCACCCATGGAGGCTCGAGCTGCGCTCATCGCGGCAAACGAGCTCCTGCGCTACCATCCCGTCGACGACGTCTACAAAGAATGGCTCGACCGCATCGCCGAGCTCGTCTGCGCCGCAGGGGGCTCTCCCGCGCCGTCCGTTCCGCTGCACCGCACCCCGCCCCGCGCGGGTGACGAAGCGCCGGCGGCGCCCCGGCCGCCTCCTCCTCAAGAAGGCGCCATGGCTCCAAGGCGCGTGGCCCCTGGGCGGAACCCGCTCCGTCAGGTGCCAGCGCGGCAAGAGCAGAGCTGCCAGGAAGTCCCTCGCCCGCAAGAAGCCGCCCGGGCGCTCCCTGCCCCAGCACGTCGCGACCATGCTTGTAATAGCCTCGATGTGACTATATCTCCCATGTGTCGAGGCATGACTTAGAGGCATAATCGCATTGAAGGCATATGTCACAAGTTAGGCAATCTTCACAACATCCCATGTAATATAAATCATAAAGGGGAAAATAACATAGTTGGCTTACACTCGCCACGTCAATCAAGTACATAAATAACATTACATCATCCAAACACTCATGGCCCGACTACGGCGCCAAAATAAAAGAGAATCCAACATGCGACACGGTCCCAATCACCCCCAACTGGGCACCACTACTGATCATCAGAAAAGGAAACATAGTAACGTTGAGAGTCTTCGTCGAACTCCCACTTGAGCTCAAGTGCGTCTCCTGGAGCGGAATCATCAGGCCCTGCATCTGGTGTAATAGTAATCTGTGAGCCATAGGGACTCAGCAATCTCGCACCCTCGCAATCAAGACTATTTAAGCTTATAGGTATGGCAAGGTAAATATGTGGAGCTGCAGCAAGCGACTAGCAAAATATGGTCGCTAACTTATTCGCAAAAGAGAGAGAGAGAAGAGGAGGCAAAGCGCGAGCGAGAAACTAGAGAACAACTTGCGCAAACATTACTCCAACACCGTGTCCACTTCCCGGACTCCGCCGAGAAGAGGCCATCACGGTAACACACTCAGTTGATCCATTTTAATTAAGTTAAGGTTCAAGTTATCTACAACCGGACATTAACAAATTCCCATCTGCCCATAACCACGGGCACGGCTTTCGAAAGTTCAAATCCCTGCAGGGGAGTCCCAACTTAGCCCATGACAAGCTCTCATGGTCAACGAAGGAATAGACCTCCTCCCAAGACGTTCCGATCAGACTCGGTATCTCGGTTCTTCAAGACACTTCGACAGGTTAAAACAAGACCAGCAACACCGCCCGAATGTGCCGACAAATCCCGATAGGAGCTGCACATATCTCTTTCTCAGGGCACACTCAGATTGTCTTAGGTACGGGTGGGCCAGCCCAGAGTTGCCCCTGGTGGCCACCGGCAGCTGACAGGTGGACCAACACTCAGAGGAGCACTGGCCCGGGGGGGTTAAAATAATGATGACCCTTGATTCTGCAGAACCCAAGGGAAAGAAAAGGCTAGGTGGAAAATGGTAAAACCAAGGTTGGGCATTGCTGAAAAAGCTTTAATCAAGGCGAACTATCAAGGGGTTCCCATTATAACCCAACCGCGTAAGGAACGCAAAATCCGGGAACATAACACCGATATGACGGAAACTAGGGCGGCAAGAGTGGAACAAACACTAAGCGAGAGGCCGAGCCTTCCACCCTTTACCAAGTATATAGATGCATTAAGATAACATGGCAATATAATGATATCCCAACAAGTAAATAAATGTTCCAACAAGGAACGACATCTCCATGTTCCAACAAGGAACAAACTTCAATCTTCACCTGCAACTAACAACGCTATAAGAGGGGCTGAGCAAAGCGGTAACATAGCCAATCAACGGTTTGCTAGGATATGGTGGGTTAGAGGTTTGACATGGCAATTTGGGAGGCGTGAAATCAAAAGGTAGGCATCGTAGCATTGGCATAGCAAAAGAGCGAGCAAACTAGCATAGCAAAGATAGTAGTGATTTCGAGGGTATGATCATCTTGCCTGCACAGTTGTTAGAGTTGATTGGATCCTCGAAAGCAAACTCAACGGACTCCTCGTTAGCGAACTCGTCTCCCGGCTCTACTCTAACAAGACAAACAAGCAAACGCAACACAATCAACCACGTGCAAGGATCAAGCAATAGGATGCAATGATGATATGCTATGCGGGATGCGATGCGGGATACAAAATGCACAATATGAGAGGAAATGCATGAACCTGGCCTCAGCATGGAAATCCAAGTGTGCCACTGGAAAGATGAGATGAAATCGCTTGAAAACGATATAAAGAACGCCGGAATCGGAGTTACGGTTTGGAAATGGCAAGCGATTCAAATATGACACCGGTCTGCGATTTACAGCAAGTAGCCATCTAAATGCAATGAGATGAACATGCTACAACACTCAAACATGACAACAAAATACATGGCAGGGATGCATTCAAGATGCTTAACAAAAGTCTAGCACTGAGCTACGGCCAATTCATCCATTAACAGGTTCAAACAAGCATGGCAAAAATGCATATGACAAACAGATCTCAGACTTAGTGAAATTAACACTTGTCTGGAATTTCAGATCAGGTAGCACTCTTCGGAGCAACAAAACTACATGCTACAGGACCTGAACATGGCAAAGTAAAGCATGGCATGGAGCTACTCAAAGAGCTTAACAAAAGTCCCTTAGTAACCTTGAGCCAAAAGGGATCAGAAAAATACAATTGCAAGCATGTGAACATAGCAAAAACATAATCAGTTTTCAGACTTGGTGAAAACTGGAACATGCTGAAATATAACTCAAGTAGGCATGTTTATGAGCTCGATGCACTCACTACGGTGCAAGTCATGATAAGCTAAGCATACATCCATCAAGAACACACAAAATGCAAGCTAGATATGGCAAGAACAATAGCATAGCATGCACGGATCAACTACAACATCATCGGCAAAATTGCAAACAAGTTGACAATCTGCCCAGATTCACAAAGTAGCAAAAGTAGAGCTTGATTGACTTAAGCTAGGATGCTCCATAATTGCAAACAAAGACATGGATGGATAGAGTACTACAATATTAACAAAACATCCTTAATGATCATCCTCAAAAGAGGCACGGATCACTAGGAAACAACATGAACATATGGCATCATGAGATAAACAGATCAAGGACTTAGTGGAAATGCTAAGTCCCTGAAATCAGAATTACCAAGTACCTCACTTGGCAAGCTTGTGATAGTCACCACACACATCAAAAAAATACATGGGTTGCACCTCTGGAAAGATGACAAAACCCTTAACAAAACATATGTAGAACTCATGGGCATATCATGCACACAATAATCATGACAAAAATGACAAAAACCTAAATGGAGTAGCAGATCTGACAATTATCTCAAGTAGCCCTCTTCTAACAGCATTTCGGGCATGAAGATGAACTCAAATGAAAATGATGCAATGGAATGAAATGATGTACTCTCTGAGATGAACATTTTGATATGCTATTTGCATGAATCGGAGCTACGGATGCAAAGTTACGGGGCTACGAACATGAGCACTTGGATCTGGAAATTTCAGGACTTAGAAGAAAAAAATGACCTAGGGTTTACTGTTCACCGGATCCGGATCTGGATCGTGCACGCGGCCCGAGGATGACCGGATCGAGCTCGCCGGAGGAGGGAGATGGCCGGAGGGGGAAGAACTCACCGGAGAGGGGCGCCGGTGACGAGGCGCGGGCCCGGGGAGGCGCGGCCGGGCGCGGGACGGAGGTGCGCGGGCCCGGGCGGTGGTGGTGGCCGCGGGAGGCGGTGCGGCGGCGGTGGAGCACGGCGGGGAGCGGCCGAGCGGGCGAGGCGATGGGCTCGGGGGCCCGAAGCGGGCTTCCCGGGCCGCGGCGACGGCGGGCGCCGGATGGGCCACGTGGCGCTTGCCTATTGGTTCGGGGCGGCGGCGGTGGGGCGTCCGACTGGAACGGACATGTCCGGCGCGGCGCAGTGGATTTTTAGGGTTTGAGGACGAGGGGATCCAGAATTTCGGGGAGAGACCTTTATATAGGCATAGAGGGAGCTAGGAGAGTCCAAATGAGGTGTGGTTTTCGGCCACGTGATCGTGATCGAACGCTCTAGATGATGGAGATGGCTTAGGTGGGTTTTGGGCCAAATTGGAGGGGTGTTGGGCTGCAACACACATGAGGCCTTTTCGGTCCCTCGGTTAACCGTTGGAGTATCAAACGAAGTCCAAATGATACCAAACTTGACAGGCGGTCTACCGGTAGTAAACCAAGGCCGCTTGGCAAGTCTCAGTCCAATCCGGAAATGTTTAATCCCCACACACGAAAGAAAGGTAGTAAAGACCACCGGAGGAGAACGAAGCGCCGGAATGCAAAACAGACAACGGGGAAAATGCTCGAATGCATAAGACGAACACGTATGCAAATGAAATGCACATGATGACATGATATGCAATGCATGACACGCAAGCAATGACAAGGCAACAACATCGAATAACTGGACGACACCTGGCACATCGGTCTCGGGGCGTTACAATGCTCCTACTCCCGCACGTCAAGACCCCGCGCTGCTCCCAGCTGCAGCGCGTGGGGACATGCAAGACCAAGCTCTTTGTCACCCAAGGCCTCCCGTGGCCATAGCAGGCTGCCGTGCCTTCACCACCGAGCTATGCAGTGTCGCGTGGCCCGGCAAGTTCAAGCCAGACCTTCCTCCTCGTTACGACGGCACGGCTGACCCTGCGGAGTTCCTCCAGCTCTATGAGCTGGGCATCGAAGCTGCCAACGGAGACGAGAAGGTCATGGCGAACTGGTTTCCCATGGCGCTCAAGGACGGGGCTCATACCTGACTTCTGAACCTGGCTCCAGGCACGATCTCCTCCTAGGACGAGATGCGCACCCGCCTCATCGCCAACTTCCAAGGTACTCGCGACCAGCCACCCGCCGTGAGCGACATGCGCCGCATCAAGCAACAACCCGGGGAGACCCTGCAAAAGTACATCCAGCGCTTCAACAACGCACGCCTCAAGATTCCCAGGGTGACTGAGGAGGCCATCATCTCAGCCTTCTTCGATGGCGTGCGCGATATCAAGATGAAGGAGGAGCTGGCGATGCATGAAGACCTGTGCACTTCCTTGAAGCTGTTCAACTTGGCAACCAAGTGCGCCAGGGTTGAGGAAGGGCGTCTCTCCCTCCTCGAGCTGCCTGCCGCAGACCCAGAAGAGAAGAAGCCCAAGGCCAAGGATGTGAAGCACAAGGGGACTGTCGTGCTCGCGGCAGAACCAGACACCAAGCGGGGCAGAGATCAGCCCGAACCTTCCAAGGGCAGTCGGTACTGTGTGTACCATGACCTCCACACCCACAACACCAACAAATGTCAAGAGCTCCGAGCCGTGCGAGAAGGAAGGATCGGCCGTCGCCCCGACCGCGGTGACCGGGGCTACGGTCGAGGAGGAGGAAGGAACACAGGACACTGGGAAGACCGTGGTCGCGAGGATCGCTGGCAAGACCCGCCTCGCGAGGGAGACTGGAGGGATCAGCCTCGCGAGGATCGCCCGCAAGGCAACGCAGGCCTCCCTCCGCTGCCGCCGCAGCCAAGGAGAAACGAGGACCGCCACTAGGACAAGGGGGCTGGGGGCTTCCACGAGCCGCTCGCGATTGCCTGCATCCTGGGCGAGGCTCAAGCCCCAGCCTCTTAACGCATCTTCAAGCAGTTCGCCCATGAAGTGAATGCAGTCCTCCCCAGGCTCGAAGCCACGCGCCCTCTCAGGTGGTCGGCGTGCGCCATCACGTTCAGCTTAGCAGATCAGCTCAAGTGTGCGGCTACAGCCGGAGTCCTCCCGATGCTTTGTTCCCCAATCATCAGCAACGTGGTGGTCACCAGGACCCTCATCGGTGGCGGGGCAGGGCTCAACGTCCTGTCCATGGAAACATTCAACAATCTCCAAGTGCCCTACAGCCAGCTTCAGCCAACCAAGCCTTTCTCCGGAATCACCAACGGCTCCACGGTCCCGATTGGGCAGGTCCGCCTCCCTGTCACATTCGGGGCACGCGACAACTATCGCACCGAGCTCATCGACTTCGACGTCGCTCACATTCGCCTGCCGTACAACGCCATCCTTGGGTACCCAGCGCTGGACAAGTTCATGGCCATAACTCACCACGGCTACAACATCCTCAAGATGCCAGGAAGTGGCGGAGTCATCACGGTGCCCTGCGAAGAGAAGGACGCAGTGTGTTCCCTGGAACGAGCCTTTCAGGCCGCGTCACTAGAAGACCCGGATCGCGGAAGCAGGAGGCTTCCCGAGACCACCCCCAAGAAGAAGAAGACATCGTCCGGCCCGGCCCCTCAGGAGGCAGGCCCCTCTAGGCCCGTGCCTGCCCAGGGGGAACCTCCTTCCATCGCATAGGAAAGCGCGCCCGGCGCCCTCCTCAGGCAGGGCTCGGGGGCTCTCCCCTGGAGGGCCACCGACCTGGCTAGGGTCACGAGGGAGGCGCTTGGGCACCCCATGGAGGCGTGTTTCGAAGCACGTTTCCCTCAAGAAGGAGTAAGGCAAGGAGATCCATACCCTCAGGAGTTCGTCAGCAAGGCCATTCAGGAGCTACAGGAGTCAAGAGTCATGAAAGGCGTCCGCCGCCTACCAGCAGTGGCTCCCCATCCAGGCGAGGATGGTGGGCTGCGCGTCTGCATCGACATACCAGGGCTCAACCGAGTCGCCTCTCTGGAGCGCCTCTGGCCCTCGCGAGTGGGGCGCTGCGGAGGTCCACCCCACAACTACGTTCGCATGCCTTACGGCTTGCCGAACGGGGCTGCCACGTACCAGCACCTCATGAGGGGCATCATGGAGGCACAAGAGGCCAGGCGTTCCGCGGCCCTGGCAGAGATGGAGATGGTCTGCGAGGAGCCACCAGCGCCTCCGGAGCCTCCCAAGGCCCCTGGGGCTGGGGGCTCATGAGGATCGGCTTCCACAGCCCACCGAGTCTGCTACACCAACACCCCTTCGTCCTCAACGTCATCAGGTGACATCTTTCAAGTTTCACTTCCAGCTGGGAGCGCCCCCCAGGGTTGTATTATTCCCAGGCCGCGTGGGTCCGTCCCTGCGGCGTGTATCCCTTTTATTTCCTGTTGTTAGCTTACCTTGTTGGGGGCACCCCTCGGGCTGCATGATCCCCAAGCCGCTCGGGCCAGACCTAGCGGCATGTATCCCATTTGCGTTTATTTCCGGTTATGCGTTCGACCCACCATGCTTGATTATTTGATGCCGGTCCACGGCACCTCTTCTTCTCCATGCCGACCACTTGCACGTTAAAGGGGGGGGGGGTACCTGAGCATCGCGACTCAGGGCTCTTACTGGCTCTCCAGCCCTCACCCTCTGGCCTTGTCCACGGCATCGCGACCTGGCATACCAGCGACGGCTGAGACCAGCTTGAGGGCCAGGACCCGAGGACGTAGAGTGCCGACATCTAACCGAATTTGCAGGGACACATCACAAGATAAGGCCGAGTGCCAGGCGCAACCCGCCTAGAGGTAGGGCCCCATGAGCCCCGCGCTGGCTCACGGGTGCCCAGATACACCTCGCCAGGCCCTACCGTGCCAGCCACGTGTCAGGGCGGGGCTGTACACACCCCGGGGGCTCCTCCCGGAGGGGGGCCCCCTCCCACGTACCAGTGGAAGCACCATGCTCCGCGCTGGCTGACGACACTGCCGAGGAGCGGCTATGCCCGTACACATACGGAAGCGCTATGCTCCGCGCTGGTGATAAACAACTGAGGGTGGCCCCCGGGCCGCATCAACCTCAGGGAGCCCAGAGCTCAGTGTCTAGCCTCATCGTAATGCCTCCCCTCGGGAGTGCCGCGCGAGGGGGCTGGGCACGGGGGCTGCGCCTGGGTCACGCCCAGACGGACGCCGCCCAGCCAGGCCCCCCGGGCCTGGTTCGTCGCGTGTCTCTCCTCGAGCGGAGCCAAGGTACGAAGGCCGTTTGAGCGTCAAGGGGGACTCCTGAGCATCGCGACTCAGGAGTCTAACTGGTCACGTAGCCCCTCACTCCTTAGTTCCAAAAGGCTAACGGCGGTTGAGGTATGCGCGCGGCCGGGCTCTGCAGACGTAGAACGGTAGATCCACCCACATCACACCTCCCTACTTGCTGTTCGTGCGCCAAGGGGGACTCCTGAGCATCGTGACTCAGGAGCCTAACTTGTCACGTAGCCCCTCACTCCTTGGCCCCGTCCTGGTTTCCGGTCGGGACTAACGCTGGGTGAGGTATGTGCGGGGCCGGGCTCTGCCAGCGTAGAACATAAGCAAGTAGGAAGGAAAAGCGCAAATTTCAAGGAATTCAAAAGCAAATATTACAGTCCACACTGTTATCTCAATGCCAAACGCAAGTTTAAACGCCTCCCCGAGGCATGATACATGTGCAGGAATTAAAGGCAGGACATGAGCCACAACGGAGTCACTTGTCGGCGGTGGAGCAGCGCGGAGTGGGTTCGCCTCATGGAGCAGTGGGGTCGGCAGCGCCTTGCTTCGGCTTGGTGCTGAAGGCCCGGAACTTCCCCAGCAGAGCCTCTGCACGACCCTTCACGGCTTGGGCAGCGGCAGTGGCACGCTCGCCGCTTACTGGCTCCAGCAGGCTGTCGAGGTCGACACCGGGATCGCGAAGGTAGATGTGGTTGAGGACCCGCGTCAGTGCTGCAGAAGACAGGACACGCGCCTTGGCCTCGGCCGTGGGGCCAAAGCCAAGGGCGACATCTTCAAGAGCACGAACCAGGAAGGGAAGCAGCTTGGCGGGGCCGTCCTCGGCGCCAGCCAGCGGGCTCTCTAGGCCGCTGTCGTAAAGCGTCCTCAGCGAGGAGCGAGCCTTCGCCTCCATCTCCGTGAAGGCCACGCGATCCTCGGCAAGAACCAGGGCCTTGTCGTCCAGCTCGGCCTTCCTCGCCCCCAACTCCTGCTCCAGCACGCCTAGGCGGTCGCGGCGCTTCCTGAGCTTGACCTCCCTCTCCTTGACGGCCGCCTCGCGAGCCTTCACGCCTTCTTCCTGCTCTTGGCGAAGGCAGGCCTCTTTCGCGAGCTGGTCCCGCAGGCCTTGCAGCTCGTCCTCCAGCGCCTTGCAGCGACCACGGACGTCGACCACCTCCCCCAGGGCTGCGTCACGAGCAGCCTTCGCCTCAAGGACGACCTGCTTCTCCTCATCGCAAGCCGTCGAGGCCTGGACCAGCGCCGCCCGAATCGAAGCGTCGGAGCGAACCCATCCTGAAGCCAGCTCCATGCGCCCGGCCACCAAGCGAGGGTCGATGCCAAGAAGATCTTGCCGCAGTCGGTCCAGCTCAGCAGCAGCACGATCCAGAACGACAGAAGGAGTCGGAGAGACAGCAGCCGGTGAAGTAGGAGAAGGCGGCAGCGTGGTCACAGCATCCTGAGGCGGAGTCTGCTGCGCCCCAGCGGCTGTAGTGGCAGCGGCAGGCAAGGACACCTCGGGAGTTACTTGGGCCGTGGGGGCTGAGCTCGCCCCAGCCGGCTCAGCCAGGCCTCGCGAGGACGACCGGGCAGGAGAAGCCTGTGCGTCACGGTCACCCTCCTTCGTGGGCAGAGGCGCTGCCATGGATGGAACCTCAGGAGCTCCCTTCGGCTTCTTTGCTGCGGGCGCCAGCCTATCCAAGAGATGCGGACGTCAAGCCTCAGAAGCAAAACAAGAAATAAAGATAAGAATCAAACGCTTACGGGTCGTCGCCAGTGAGCTCGGGCGGCCTCCGGCCAAATTTGAAGCCTAAAAGCCGGCTGGAAGGGTCAACCTCGGGAAGCTTGGAAGCGGAAGGTGCGTCTGCGGTCCGCCTCGGGGCTGGGGCAGACCCGCGGGAGATCAGCCCGGTCTTGTCCTTCTTCGGGATCGGGGGCAAGCTCCCGCCGTCCTGCTCGTCATCATCCTCGTCGTCATCGCTCGGAGAGAGGCGGAGAACGCGGGACCTGCGCCGGGGGAGGGGAGCCCTCGACTCTCCGTCAGTGCCGAGGGAGGGGAATCAGTACCGAGGCATTAGGCAAAGGTTGCCATTTCAGTGCAACAAGACCAAGACCAGGAGGACTACAAGACGGAGGTCATCGTGGAGCCCAAGACGGCGTCACCACCAGAGCTTTGTGCAGGCGAAGACTACTTTTGTCAGGATAGCTAGTACTAGATGCCCCCCTTCAAATTAGCCCGCCATTGTTGGCTCCCTTCCCGCTCGATATTTGGGAAGAGGACCAGGGCCTCTATAAATAGGACTAGCCACCATAGTAGGAAGGAAGGATCAAAATCCGGGAGAGAGAGAAGGGTGACTGAACTCCCCCTAGCAGTTCGTCCCCCCAGCCAAGAACAGACCCTCACGAGGCTGTTCTTCCTTGTATTGTTCATCATCATCAGCCCAAGAGGCAATCTGTAGGATCGAAAGTATGTCTAGAGGGGGGTGATTAGACTACTTGACCAAATAAAAGCTTAACCTTTTCCCAATTTTAGTTCTTGGCAGATTTTAGCTAATTTAGGACAAGTCAAGCAATCATCACATGATTCAAGCAAGCATGCAAAGAGTATATAGGCAGCGGAAAGTAAAGCATGCAACTTGCAAGAATGTAAAGGGAAGGGTTTGGAGAATTCAAACGCAATTGGAGACACGGATGTTTTTCCCGTGGTTCGGATAGGTGGTGCTATCCTACATCCACGTTGATGGAGACTTCAACCCACGAAGGGTAACGGTTGCGCGAGTCCACACAGGGCTCCACCCAAGGGTAACGGTTGCGCGAGTCCACACAGGGCTCCACCCACGAAGGGTCCATGAAGAAGCAACCACCCACAAAGGGTCCACGAAGAAGCAACCTTGTCTATCCCACCATGGCCATCGCCCACACAGGACTTGCCTCACTAGCGGTAGATCTTCACGAAGTAGGCGATCTCCTTGCCCTTACAAACTCCTTGGTTCAACTCCACAATCTTGTCGGAGGCTTCCAAGTGACACCTAGCCAATCTAGGAGACACCACTCTCCAAGAAGTAACAAATGGTGTGTAGGTAATGAACTCCTTGCTCTTGTGCTTCAAATGATAGTCTCCCCAACACTCAACTCTCTCTCATAGGATTTGGATTTAGTGGAAAGAAGATTTGAGTGGAAAGCAACTTGGGAAGGCTAGAGATCAAGATTCATATGGTAGGAATGGAATATCTTGGTCTCAACACATGAGTAGGTGGTTCTCTCTCAGAACATATGAGTTGGAATGGTGTGTGTGTTCTGATGGCTCTCTCATCGAATGAAGAGGAGGTGGAGGGGTATATATAGCCTCCACACAAAATCCAACCGTTACACAGTTTTCCAATCTCGGTGGGACCGAATCAATAAACTCGGTTGGACCGAAAATGTAAACCTAGTGACCGCTAGAGATTTTCGGTGGGACTGACATGCAACTCGGTAGGACCGATATGGTTAGGGTTTTGGCATAACATAATCTCGGTGAGACCGATTACACAAACTCGGTGAGACCGAATTTGGTAATTAGCTAACCAGAGAGTTGGTCAGGCAAACTCAGTGGGACCGATTTGCTCTTTCGGTGAGACCGAGTGGAACTCGGTGAGACCAAAAAGTTACAAAGGGGAAACACTGAGTTTACATTGCAATCTCGGTGGGACCGATTCACTCTTTCGGTGAGACCAAAAAGTTACGAAAGGGAAACAGAGAGTTTGCAACCCCATCTCGGTGAGACCGAGATCCTTATCGGTAGGACCGAATTGCTAGGGTTTGGCAGTGGCTAATGACAAGTGAAACTCGGTGGCGCCGGATAGGAAGAATTGGTAGGACTGAGTTTGGCTTAGGGTTTAGGTCAAATGTGGATATGGGAAAGTAGTTGAGGGTTTTTGGAGCATATCACTAAGCACATGAAGCAAGAGGCTCATTAAGCAACACCTCATCCCTCCTTGATAGTATTGGCTTTTCCTAAAGACTCAATGTGATCTTGGATCACTAAAATATAAAATGAAGAGTCTTGAGCTTTTGAGCTTGAGCCAATCCTTTGTCCTTAGCATTTTGAGGGTTCCACTTTCACATCCATGCCATGCCAATCATTGAGCTTTCCTGAAATAATCATCTTGGAATAGCATTAGCTCAATGAGCTATATGTTGTTATGAATTACCAAAACCACCTAGGGATAGTTGCACTTTCACAATCCACCACACCACACACTGGAGTAGGGTATTACACCACAATGGTGGCCCGAACCAGTATAAACCCTGTGTCTTTTGTGTCGTTCTTCCCATAGCTTAGATCTTAGCGAGGCGGAGGGGTGCAGTTAGGTAGGAGGCGAAATCTCCATGCGCACCCCAGTGTTCGAACCAAAAGGGTCTGCCAGAACCCGAAATCCGACACTATATTCATGATCATTGCCTTATATATCTTCATAACTACACACTTTTCTATCAATTGCAGTAGTTTGTTCACCCACCATAATACATGCTATCATGAGAGAAGCCACTAGAGAAACCTCTGACCCCCGGGTCTCTTTCTTATTATATTGCATCTCTTTTATTATCGCATCTCATTTACTATTTTGCAATATTTATTTTCTAATCTATACAACAAAATACGAAAAATATTTATCTTACTATCTCTATTAGATCTCACTTCCGCAAGTGACCGTGAAGGGATTGACAACCCCTTTATCGCGTTGGTTGCGAGGTTCTTGATTGTTTGTGCAGGTACTAGGTGACTTGTGTGTTGTCTCCTACTGGATTGATACCTTGGTTCTCAAAAATTGAGGGAAATACTTACGCTACTTTGCTGCATCACCCTTTCCTCTTCAAGGGAAAACCAACGCATGCTCAAGTGGTAGCAAGAAGGATTTCTAGCACCGTTGCCGGGGATATTTACGCCAAGTCAAGACATACCAAGTACCCATCATAAACTCTTCTCCCTCACATTACATTATTTGCCATTCGCCTCTCGGTTTCCTCTCCCCCACTTCTAAAACGATTTTCGAAAACCTTTGCCTTTTCTTCGCCTTCTTCCCGTATGTATCTTTGTTTGTGTTTCCACGTGCCTTCCATTTGCTTGCATATTTGCTTGCTAAAAATCTATTGATATGGATCCACTTAAAGTGTTCTACTTGGATCATCTTCGATCCTTATGCGCTCGTGCTGAAACCCCAACTAGCCTAGTTGATGGAAAATCTTTAGATGAGCATGCTCATTTTGTGCGCCACCGTTTTTCTGAAAAGGGAGAATCTTATGGGATCAAATAAACAGATTGCTGTGTTATGCTTGGAATGTTTGTAAAATTTATGAGTTTACTTGTTGCTCTATGAACCCTAAAAAACACCTCCCCTACCTATATGAGTTTAATGATAACGAAATCTTATCTTCTTATGCAAAGGGTGTTTATAGTTACTACGACATCGAACAAATTGAAGAATTTGTTGCTTTTAAGGGTGCTTATGAAGTTGCTTATTTGATTGAAAAGCATGATATTACTCTCTACGAATCTGAAAATCTTGACATACTTAAATATTGCTATGAAAACTATGCTCATAATGTCTATGTCAAAGAATTTATTGAAAGAATGACCGCTGCTTTGGAAGAAAATAATGATATGCATGAATCTACAGATAATTATGATTCCGATGATTTGATTGAAATATCCGTTGATGAACATGATGCTTGCTATTCTTGTGGCCATGATGCCAATATTTATGAAGATGAATTTGCTATAGTTCCTTATGTTAAACATGAGATTGTTGCTATTGCACCCATACTTGATAGTTCCTTCGATGAAAAGCATGATTGCAATGATGTTATTATAAATTCTCTTAATGTCAATTGTGTTAATGATATGCAAAACCTCAAGCTTGGGGATGCTAGTTTTGCTATGACTACTATTTGTTGTAATGATCATGATTGGGGTGATTCTTCTTATGATCTTGAAAATTTATTTAAGCCCCGTGGTGAATATGAGATTGATAATAATGTTTGCAATAATATTGAAAGTGGGTTTGGAGAATGTCAACTCTAGATCCCACATATTTGGAGAATGTTCAATCTTATGAAGTTTTTGATAAAAGTGAGTTTGGAGAGGTCATGACTTTAGTTAATGTTAATCCCACTATTTTGGAAGAGTGTCAACTTTGCATACATGTGGGTCGTGTTAAGAATATGTTTTGTGATAGCTAAATTGTCAAATTTTCTTATGATCCTACATGTAATTATTATGAGAGAGGAAAATATGGTTGTAGAAATTTTCGTGTCACTACATTACCTCTCGTTATGTTGAGATTGCTATTGTTTCTTTCTCCTTCCTTGCATATGCTAGATCTAGCTTGTCTTGCTAATTTATTTTCTTATAAAATGCCTATGCATAGGAAGTATGTTAGACTTAGATGTGATTCTCATATGCTTCATGATGCTTCCTTCGTGTTTCAATTGCTATTTTTCATGTGAGCATCATTAAAATTATAGATGCCTAGCTAGGGTCCTTAAACGATAGCGCTTGTTGGGAGGTGTCGGTGTACAAAAGTAGGGGTCCTTTTTGTACCCCTTTACTTGTGCGCGGGCAGTCGCAGCCACACGCCTGCGGCCGTGCTTGGCGGGACAGAAGAGGAAGCAAAGACACAAGACTACCAGAGCCGTGCTCGAGGCCAGACGCATGAAGAGCAGAGAGGCAAGGTGAAACTCCCCCGGCAAGGCCCTTGCTGGGGTGGCCTTCACGGCCCCGTCAAGAGCCTTGCCGGGGCAACTTGCCCAACACCAACAAGGCCGCCACCATTGAGTCTAAGAGTCCCGACGCCATCAACCACATCGGAACCAAGGCTCGGGAGGCGCCTCCATGGTGGCATGCAGACCCTTGTGAAGACAAAGGGCCTGCGAGGCCTAGATAGGAACCAAGAAATAAGACAACATCAAGGCTCCTTGCCGAGGATGTCCACGAGGCCCCGGCAAGGCTCCTGCCAAATATACCCACGAGGCCCCGACAAGACTCTTGCCGAGGGCGCCCACATGGCCCCAGCAAGACCCTTGCCAGGAAGATCAGCAAGACCGCGACAAGGCCTTGCTGCCCCGTCGCCACCCCAGCTCAGCGATCGACCCACCAACTAAGCAGGTACCCACGTGGTAGTACGTGGCTCCTAAGCCAACTAGTCAAGCACTTACGTGGTGGCATGCAGATCTTCGTGAAGACCCTGCCACCACGCCAGCTCAGCAGCTTGCCAACTTACATGGCGCTGCATGCCTCGTTGGCCTGGACGCGTGTCGAATCAAGGCGAAGTGGCAACAGACGGGACATGCTTCGTTGCCATCCCTGATAAAGCAAGAGGACACCTAGGTAGCGCATTTAATGCATTTTGTCCCGTGATGTCAGGTGATAAACTCGACTACTGTACAACTTTCCACCTCCTGTGTGCCACTGCGGCAGCCCCTTTGACTATAAAAGGAGGCCCGGGACGTACTATGAGGGGATTCGGACTTTTCGGACCCTGCATGCTTTGTAGCTAGTCCAAGAACACCAGATAAACGCAAACCAGCAGGAGTAGGGTATTACGCACGATTTGCAGCCCGAACCTGG
>NC_041390.1:158576758-158657151 GCF_002162155.2 Triticum dicoccoides | reverse complement strand
CGTTGACCTTCTAAACCTGCTCTTTTTACAGCCCTGCGCCCCAGCAACCGTAGTAGGGATTCCCTGTGATCCCATAGGTGTCGTTCCTGAGCCCCGACATCTTTGGCGCGCCAGGTAGGGGGCGCAAGCTGTGAAAATCTGGTTTTGAAGTCAACTTATCAACTCCATCATCGTGATGTCCCCGAAGAAGAAGACGATCATGGCGATCGGTTTGTCTGGAGCCGGACCGCACGCGCCAGCATGGGCGGGGGATGGGACAACCGCGGATGGCGGTGGAGGAGTGGCCCGTGAGCATCCACGACACTCTAGCAATCAGATCCAGGCGAGCGGCATCATTCGTGTCCGCAATGATGAGCCACACGCGGCTGGGTCCATGAGTGGGACCGTGCTGCCCATGGGCGGCACGGCGACCTCCAGGAGGCCCGAGCCGGTGCCCACGCTGCGACCTTCCCAGGTCGCACACGATGAGAAACACCGCAACATCGGCGCCCCCGGGAGCCGCCGCGGGAAGAGCCCCATGCGTCACTCCCAGGACGCATCGGGCCAACATGCGCATCCAGGCGCTGGTGGGAATGGCGTGCAACCACGAAAGCGTGATGGAGCTCCCTCTAACGTGGTTAGAGGTCACAGCGCATCACATTCCATGCAGCTTTCGCCGCCGCCCACGCCGTCGGAGGCACTAGTGCGTGTACAACTGCTCCTTGAATTTCTTCCTGCTGCGGAGAAGCTCGATGAGTGGAGAGCCACCATTCGAAGCCTCATCAACATCGCCAACAAAGACGACCTGTGACCAATAGGGCCCTCGTATCGGCGCTCTGTTGAGCCGACGCGTGCCAGTGGAGGGAAGACTGGAGGCGCTGCAACCACGGTGCACTCCCCTCCTCCACGCCCACGACTGCGGTCACCGGCTTGTCGGGTCGACGCTTGTGATAACATTTCCATAGCATCGTCTGACCCACGAACCCACTGCGACCAGCGTCAAGTTCTTCGAGAAGGAGCGCATGAAGATGCTCGAACCACCATCGAGCGGCGGTGTGAAGCGTGCCACCAGTCAGATAAGCAGGCAGGGCCCACTATGGACCACCCAGCACCGGGAGGCTCTGGTGGCCTACCTTACGAGGTGGGTTGTCCGGCCTTTACCCACGAGCTACGGCAGTTCCAGTGGCCCACTCACCACACGTTCAAGCCTGATGTTGGCGAGAAGTACAATGAAAAAACTCACCCATCAGAGTTCTTCAACATCTACACCATCGCGATGCAAGCTGCTGGAGCTCGCAATAACAAGGTGCTTGCCAATTACTTCCCGTTGGCGCTTAAACCCAATGTCATGTCATGGTTGATGCACTTGCCAGTGGATTCTATTTCATCTTGGTCGGATTTGTGCCGTGAGTTTGTTGGCGCCTTTACGGGAGGCCACCAAGATCATGGCCAGGCTAGCGATCTGTATGGCATCCCCCAAAAAGAAGGCAAAAACCCGCGCAAGTACATACAGAGGTTCAGCCGGGTGCAGTACAACATCCCAGATGTTCATCCCGCCGCTGTCATCAGTGCATTCCATCAGAATGTGCGCAACCGCAAGATGCGCGAAGAGCTAGCGATGAACAAGGTCAAGGATGTGGCCGAACTATATGTTCTGGCCGACAAATGCGCTCGAGCTGAAGAAGGAAGAAAGTACCCCGGCGAAGATGCCGACACGGAAACCGATTCCACAGATGAAGACGTCGCCCCAGCAAAGAAGGGCCGGAGCCGCAATAGAAAGCATAAGGGCAAGACTGTAATTGCCGTCGAGGGATCCAATGACCTCGACGCCACTAAGAAGGCCAAGGCTGACGACCTCGGCAAGGAAGTGGCCGGGTGCGCCGCCTGCCGGGCCTTGGCGGCTCCCGACAAGCCGGGAGGCTCCAACAAGCAGTACTGCAAGATCCATCGCACCAAGGGTCACAACCTCTAGAACTGCCAGCAGGTTGAGCCGCTCACAGGAAAGCAGAAGGCTGAGTACGAGAGGCGGGACAAGGAGAAGGGTCAAGATGGTGCTAAGGGGTCCGACAAGAAGCATAGCGGCCAAGGAGGTCGCCGCGGCAAGGAAAATCAACAAGAGAGGCCCGCTCAAGGCTGAGATAAGAAGGAGGGAGATGGTGATCATGATGAAGACGACGAGTCCGGTGAGCACTGTCAGATTTCGGATTCCGGCAAAACCCTTGAGGTTCGAACACTAGGGTGCACACAAGGATCTCTCCCCTCTCTAGCTCACGCACTCTACGATCTCACGGCCTAGCTCGACGAACCCAAAGAACATGAGACACAGGATTTATACTGGTTCGGGCCACCGTTGTGGTGTAATACCCTATTCCAGTGTGGTGTGGTGGATTGCCTCTTGGGCTGAGGATGAACAGTTACAAGGGAGGAACAACCACCCGAGGAGAGGTATTCTTGAGCTCGGTGAGCTTGTCTGGTGGCCTTGGTGGAATGGATCTAGTCCAAGATGAGATGCCTCCCTACGGTGGTGGCTAGTCCTATTTATAGAGGCCTTGGTCCTCTTCCCAAATATTAGGCGGGAAGGGACCCCACAACGGCCAAATTCGAAGGGAGACAACTAGTACAAGCTATCCTGACAAAAGTAGTCTTCGCCTACCAAAGGCTCTAGTGGTGACGCCGTCTTGGGCTCCACGGTGACCTACGTTCTACCGTCCTGTTGGTCTTGGTCTTGTTGCACCAATACGGAAACCTTTGCCTGATGCCTCGGGACTCATCGTCTGCGCTTGCCCCCCTTTAGCACCAAAGAGGAAACGAGGACACTTCACGCGCTGGCCCCCGTCGGGCTCCAGGCGTCATGGCTTGTGTCACATAAACCTCGTGAGGCGCCCCTCACCTGGATCTCTCCGCCCCTCGGGAGCCAGCCTGGTGAGGCCGCCCCTGAGGAGGTCTTGCGTCGTCTGCCTCGCGAGGGTCCTGAATGTTTCCTGGTGAAGATAGGACGTACAGGGCCGCCGGTGGAGCCACACTGCGGGCCGCAGGCAGGCAAGTCTAGGGACACCCGTTCCCGGAACACCGACATTAGCCCTCGGGCCAAAGGCGCGCTCAGGCTTGTCTTCGAGGCGAAGCCAAAGGGCAAGCGCGGAGCGCCACGGGCCCCATCAGCCCGTGGCCACGGTTGGCGCATGGCGACCGATTGGACATGGCGTCTCCGCTTCCCCATGCTGCCTCGGCAACTGCCCAACTTAACGAGTCCTTGCAGCATGCAGAAAAAGATCATTATTACCTTAGATCGTGGAGGCCGGCAGTTGGCCTCCCCTTGGCTATAAATGGGAAGTGGGGGGGGGGCATCACCCGTCTCTTCCTTGCTTCTCCCGCTTCTTCTTATTCCTTGATCTACTATCGGCAGTGACACCCATGGCGCCTGCAAAGAGGCTCTCGGTTGCAGAGAAGGGGAAGGCTCGCCAGGAGGGGCCTGGCTCACCGCCGCCCAAGAGGGGGCGCGGTCGTCCCCGCAAGCACACCGCGACCCCCGCCGTGGCCCCTCGCGTCCGCGGCGGCGCCTCTTCTCATGGTGGCAGCCGCCCAGGTCGTGGTAGTCTTGTTGATGAGGTGAGGCGTGCCGTGGTTGCACCGCCCCCTCGGCCGCGCTTCCATTCGACGGAGGTGATGCCGGAGTTCACCGTGTGGTCGGAGAACCCAGCTAGCACTTGGCTTTAGCTCCCGCGTTTCTTTCTCAGTGAGCTACCTGCCACTGGCGCTGGCGGTCTTTGGCTGCAGGCGGACGGCTACTGTAGCAAGGCTTCCTGGGTCGTGGTCGAGGTCTCTGCTGCAGGCAACACGGTCCTGGCTCGCGGCTGGCAGACGTTCGCCCGCGCGCGCGGACTAGGCAGGCTGTGCGCCCTCCACTTGAAGTACGATGGTGACGCGACCCTCTTCGTGAGGGTATTTGGGGAAGATGGTCACCGTGTCGGGTGCTGCCCCGAGGACAACGACGGAGATGAGGTGCTCGGCCTTGGCTACGATCGTGACGAGGAGGAAGGCGGCGTCGTCCTCGGCGCCGGCCACGGCTTGTCCAGCTACAGCGGCTCGTCTTCCGATAGCAGCTCCAGCAGCAGCGGCTACAACCAGCCACCACGCCGCCGCGCCCGCTTCAAAGGTGGCAGCGGGTCGTCCCGTCGCCGCACCTCGGTGAAGCGCGAGGAGGGGTCTGGCTAAACCCAGGAGAGCACCACGGGCCCGTCCTCGCGACCTGCTGCGGGAGCGCATTCCGCTTTTGTTTCATTCTTCCTTTCCTTCCTGCATTAGAGAGAGACAAGTATGGGGCCCTGCTAGGGCATGCGACAATTATGATTTCTATGTGGCCGTGCTATGTTTATCATTCCCGTGTTGTGCTGCAGCGTCATGTTTTATGTATGCGCGTAGAATGACTTAGCTCGATGCGCCTGAGGTAGGTTCCACCTATCGAGACACGCGTTCCCCAGTGCCCGACGAGCCCTCCTGTGCTCGGGAGGCACTTGAGAACTGCAAAAATTTGTTAGGGAATCCTTAATCTTCCGGACCCTGGTCGTAGGCACTACCGGCCATAACCCAATGCTTCGCATCATGGTACCCGGGGAGCACAGATTGAGAGGGGAGCGCTAGCTTGCGAGCTCGAGCGAGGGTGCCTTGCAAAAGACAAGAAAACGAAAACGTTCACGAGGGCGCCTGTCCAGCCCCCTCGCGAGGCTCGCAAGGGAGAGGACGGGTCAGAAATGAGGAACCGAGGGCAGAAAAAGAGGCAACAAGGACAATGGAACCAGGCCGGCAAGGAACACCAGAAAGCAAATTCTCACTTAAAATAAGGGGCAACCAACTGTAGAAAGCAAATGAAAAGCCACGTCCGGCACCTAGTCTAGTCTTCTTGTCTTCTCACCAGCGCGGAGCTAAGTGCTGCCACTAGGCGTGGGAGGGAGCCCTCGTGGCCCGAGGGCGGCACTCCCGAGACTCCGGGGCGTGTACAGCCCCACTCATTATTATGTGAGAGTGTCACGAGCGGAGATTCTTCACAGGTACTGGACCTTGCTTCACAGGCGTCGGGCCTTGCTTCATGGATAGAACTTCCGGAGGTGCTGGATATTCCAGGCGTTTTGGATGGGGATCCCGTCCTGTGTCTCCAGGCACACGGCGCTAGGCCTGGAGACGTAGGCGACCCGAAATGGGCCCTCCCACATGGGTGAGAGCTTGTGCGGCCCTTCCCTGGAGAGCACCCGCCTCAGGCAAGATCACCCACCTCGAGCATGCTGGAGCGGACGCTGCGGCAGTGGTACCGCTGCAGCGCCTGCTGGTACCTCGCAGCTCAGAGCGAGGCTTCTCTTCGGTGTTCCTCCCCCAGCACGAGATCCATCCCCCGCATGGCGTCCTACTGCGTTTCATCAAACGTCAGGACCTGCACGGAGCGATGCCTGACCTTGTGTGGAAGAACCGCTTCTGCTCCGTAGACGAGGAAGAACGGGGTCTCGCCTGTCGGCTTGGTGGCGGTGGTGCAGATGGACCACAACATAGACTGGAGCTTGTCGTGCCAGCCCCTGCCACAGGCCTCGAGCTTCTACTTGAAGGTCCTTGTCTTGAGACCCCTCAGGACCTCCGTGTTGGCGCGTTCGGCCTGGCCGTTGCTCCTGGGGTGCGCCACGGAGGCGTAGCAGATCTGCGTTCCAAGGTTAGCACAATACGTTTTGAAGAGATTTCTAGTGAACTATGAGACATTGTCGGTGATAATGCGATTAGGGACCCCAAATCGGCTTACGAGGCCCTTGATGAACTTGACTGCTGACCCGACTGGGATGGTGCGGACAGCTTCCACTTCCGCCCATTTGGTGAATTTGTCAATGTCGACATAGAGGTAGCTGTAGCCTCCAGGCGCTCGAGGGAATGAACTCAGGATATCCAGCCCCTAGATCACGAACGACCATGAGAGCAGGATAGTCTGGAGGTCCTGAGCGGGTTGGTGGATCTGCTTGGCGTGGAACTGGCAGGCCTCGCAAGATTTTATCAGCTCGGCCGCATCGTTGAGTACCATGGGCCAGTAGAACCTGCTGCAGAAAGCCTTGCCGACCAGGGTGCGCGACGACGAGTGGTTCCCACAGTCTCTGCCATGTATGTCGGCTAGCAGCTCCTTCCCCCGTTCCCTAGAAATGCAGCATAGAGAAACATCATTTGGCCGCTTCCTGTATAGCTCACCGTCCTGAATGCAGTATGCCGTAGCCTGTCGGGCCACACGCTCCGCGTCCTCCTCCTTTTCCGGCAACGTGCCTTGCGCCAGGTACGCCTTGAACTCCTCGATCCAGCACCCCTCCTGAGGCTCGAGTGCTAAGAGGAGGCGCGCTCCTGAGGTCGGGCCGCATGCGGGGCTCCCGAGGCTGGAGGCTGGGGGAGTTCCTCCTAAGATGGCACTGGCTCCGCAGGCGGAGGCGCTGCTAGAGGCTTGAAGAGCCGCTCATAGAAGACACCAGGCTCTTGGGGTGGCGACTTGGATGCTCTTCTGGCAATGTCATCATCCTCTTTGTTGGTGCCACGAGGCACATGATGTAGTTCCAGGCCCAGGAACTGCTTCTCCATTTTGCGCACCTTCGCGAGGTATGCCTCCATGTGCTCATCCTTTGGCTCATACACCTTGTTGGAGAAGTTGACGAGGAGCTGCGAGTCTCCCTTGACGGTGAGGCGCTTCACCCCCAGGGCCACCGTCGCTTTGAGGCCGGCGATGAGTCCCTCGTACTCTGCGATGTTGTTGGAGACCTTCTCGCCCCACTGGAAGCAGAGCTGCACAACGTAGTAAAGCTTGTCCTGAGTGGGCGAGATGAGCACGGCTCCAGCCCACGCGCCCTGTCGTGCGAACACGCCATCGAAGTACATGACCCAACCATCTGGCGCTTCACTTCCTAGCGAGAGGGATTGGTTCTCGCCTGCTTTGAGCTCCGGGGTGTCGGTCCATTCCGCCACAAAGTCAACGAGTGCAGCCCCCTTGATGACTCTGGTTGTGCTGAACTCCAGGTCGAACGCTTGCAGCTCGATGTTCCATTCGGCGATCCTTCCCACAGCATTGGGGCTTCTGAGCACTCTCTCCAATGGGTAAGCTGAAACGACCTTGATGGGGTGAACTTGGAAGTAGTGGCACAACTTGCGCGAGGCCACCAGGAGCGCGAGTAAGAGTTTCTGAGGCATGGGGTATCGCGCCCTCGCATCTCATAGGACCGTGTTGACGAAGTACACTGGGTGCTCGACAAGGGTGGGGGAGCTGACAGAGTTTTTGGCTCCCCGGGGACTGAGGTGTTTCCTGCGGGTTTCCATCTCCTGGGGCTTGATGACCTGTCAGGGCAGCCGCTGCCTCAGGAGCATCGCCTTGGTGCTGAGCTACCTCATCCGGCTTGGCGACTCCACTTGGCGCGTCCTTGACCTCGGGCCCCTCCCTGAGGGCCACCAGCGCCGCGCTGGCAGAGTGAGCTATGGCAGTTAGGTAGAGTACCGAGGGCTCACGAGGACGAGGCACCACCATCACCAGCGGGCTGGTCAAGTATCTCTTGAGGTCTTGAAATGCCAGGACGGCCTCGGGGGTCCACTCGAATGAACCCTTCTTCTTCATCATCTTGAAGAATGACAATGCGCGCTCCCCTAACTTGGAGATGAAGCGCCCCAACAAAGTCACGCAGCCTGCAAGCTTCTGCATCTCCTTGAGGTTTTGTGGTGGCTTCATGTCTTCTATTGCCTTGACCTTCTCTGGGTTGGCCTCGATCCCCCTATGTGACACGAGGAAGCCCAGCAGCTTGCCCGGAGGGACACCAAACACACACTTCTCTGGGTTGAGCCGTAGGTCCACATGGCGTAGGATCGCAAAGGTCTCCTCCAGGTCCTGAATCAGAGTTCTTGCCTCCCGAGACTTCACCACAATGTCGTTGACGTAGGCATCAACATTTCTTCCGAGCTGCTTCCCCAAGGCGATGTGCATCAGTCGCTGGAAGGTTGCTCCGGCGTTGCGTAGTCTGAATGGCATGCAAGTGTAGCAGTACACCCTGCATGGGGTCAGGAAAGCTGTTTTCTCCTCATCTTCCACCCCAATCTTGATCTGGTGGTAACCTGAGAACGCATCCAGGAAACATAGCAGATCGCACTCGGCAGTGGAGTCGACAATCTGGTCGATGCGCGGCAGCGGGAACGGGTCTTGAGGGCAAGCCTTGTTGAGGCTGGTGAAGTCGACACACATGCGCTCCTTCCCTCCTTTTTTCGGCATGACGACCGGATTTGCCAGCCACTCTGGTTACCGGACTTCACGAATGACACCCGCTGCTTCCAGCTTGCGGGTTTCCTGAACAATGAAGGACTGCTTCTCTGTGGATTGCCGCCTTGCCCTCTGCTTCACAGGGCGCAATTTGGGGCATACCCTTAGATGATGCTCGATCACTCTTCTCGGGACCCCAGCCAGCCGCTTGGGTTCCTAGGCGAATACTTCCCTGTTCGCCCGCAAGAAGTCCACTAACTCTTTTTCTTGATCTGGGGCGAGGTCGGCGCCTATGGTAAAGGTGGCGCCAGAGGCCCCGTACTTGTCGACCGGTATCTGCTTCGTCTTGGCTTGACCCTGAGTGAACAACTGCTTCTTCTTGGTCGGCGCAGCCCCCTTGGTTCTGGACACCGCCTTGTTGGTCGGGCAAGATGCCGCCATGGCCCTGAAGGCGAGCTTGAGGGCCGCCACGGCTTCCTTGGTGTCTTCGACCACTATGAGGACATCCTTGCTTCCTGGCATCTTCATGAGGTTGTAGGCAGGATGAGTGGCTGCCATGAACTGGGCCAGCGCCACGTACCCGAGGATGGCGTTGTACGGCCAGCCGATGCGGGCGATGTCAAAGTCGATCAGCTCGGTGCGGTAGTTGTTGCGTGTGACGAAAGTCACGGGGAGACGGATCTGCCCCAGGGGGTCGGAGGACCCGCCGCTGATCCCGTAAAAAGGCTTGCTGGGGCGGAGCCGCTCGAGTGGTACTTGAAGGAGGCTGAAAGCCTCCACGGAGAGCATGTTGAGGCCAGCGCCGCCATCGATGAGGGTCTTGGTAACGGCTATGCCGCAAATGGTGGGTGTGCAAAGCATCGAAAGCACGCCTGAGCCGACGGTGGTGACTGGGTGACCGCCCGAGTTGAAGATCAGGTCGGCCTTGGGCGCCGCCCAACCCGGGGGAGCCCCCTGCCGCGTGGAGACGGCGCTGATCTGGTGTCAGGACCCCGACTCAATGCCACATCGATCTAGCATGTAACACTTCATATCACTTTGCGACCTCACGCACGGTATTCCCACGGGTGTCGCCTTACCTTTGCCCGGGACCGTTTGCGCCTTTTGGCACACGTATATGACAATGTCGCTAGCATCCATATGATAAGGAGCCCGGGCTGACATGGCTAGTCGTAAACCCAAAGTGGCACAGACTTACAGGGACAGGCATCCATGACCCAACATCGAACGTGTCGGTCATCAGCGAGTGAATCCAGGCTGTAGCACTGGGCTAGCAGGACTCCTGTGAACCGGGCTGTAGCGGGCTAACAGGACTCCGGTATTCATCGCGTGACATTTCCCCGAAGGGACAGACACAGGAACGAAGAAGGACACATGCCGGCCAGCCTAAGTGTTCCGGAGCAGCAGCAAGCTACCATGGCTCAGTGGAAACACTAGGAGACATTTCCCGGTAAGAGAGGCTACTAAGGATAAACAACTAGATAGCCAGATCCCACACATACCAAGCATTTCAATAACATACACACAATATGCTCGATATGTGCAAATACAACATGGCATCACAACATGACTCTACGACACAAGTAAATATTCAATAGGCTCCGAGGAGCGAGATATTACAAACATGAGTCTCATGACCCAACATTCAGAGCATACAAATAAAAACACAAGTGGAAGCTATCATGTCTGAGTACAGACATCTATAAATGAAAAAGGCTGAGAAGCCTGACTATCTACCAGATCCTGCCGAGGCACAAGATCGTAGCTGAGGTAACAAGCTAAACGGCGAAGTCAACGCGGAACTACTAGCGAGACCGAAGTCTCTCTGCAAAACATAAATAGGCAAACGTGAGTACAAATGTACCCAGCAAGACTTACATCAGAACTATCTACATATGCATCATTATCAACAAAGGGGATGGTGGGGTTTAACTGCAGCAAGCCAGCTTTGACTCGGTGGCTATCCTGAACTACGACTGCAAGTAACTCTTTTGAGGTGGCGCACACGAGTCCACATATTCACCATATCAATACACCACTATGGATCCGCTCCCGTCTCCCTACGAGAACGCCATCCATAGCACTCACGCTTATCTTGCGTATTTTAGAGTATCCACTTTCACTTGTCTATGAACTGATATAAGCAACCCAGAAGTCCTTTTCCGCGGACACGGCTATTCGAATAGATGATGATAACCCTGCAGGGGTGTACTTCTTCACACACGCTCTCACCACTTACCGCCGTTTACACGACATGTACTCGGCAACCTTCAAGCGGAAGCCCAACGTGGGTGTCGGCCACGGCCTACCTAAACACTCAAGTCTCTAGTCCAGGTTTATCGCCTATTCGGGTTCCATCCATGAGGAGATCCGGCCGGAGTTTCGCTCACAGCCCCAAACGATGTGAACAGGGTTCCGTGACACCAAACGGGCGCCCGATTTACCCTGCCACGTGCCTACCGCATCACAGCCCACCCCTACGGTCAGCGCTGCGCACGGCCTCCAGCATACTACAAACACCAGAAACTACTTGCAACTCCTGGACAGAGGACAAGGGTGATTAAGAAGCCGAGAGGGTCCATTGGTTTCGGGCCCAATGCGTGGTAGTAGCTGAATCATGGATCACAAACACAGAACTCAGTTCCTGAGGACGGCTTCAATGAGACAACCCACCATGTACTCCTACATGGCCTCTCACCGTCACCTTTTACCAAATCGTGTTCACACACTTAGCTCACACACAGTAGGACATGTTCACACACCTCTGATTCATCCCGGATGAATCAGACCTGACACAACTCTAAGCAGTAGCAGGCATGACAATAAGCATGAATGAGTAGGCACAACAGGGCTCAAACAACTCCTACTCATGCTAGTGGGTTTCATCTATTTACTGTGGCAATGACAGGTCATGCAGAGGATAAAGGGGTTCAGCTACCGCAGCAAGTAACAGATGAATCGGTGTTGTCCTAATGCATTAAAAGAGAGCAGGGGCGAGAGAGTAGGATTGTATCGGAATGAACAAGGGTTTTTTGCTTGCCTGGCACTTCTGAAGATAACATTGAGTCTTCATCAGTGTCAACGATCACATCATCGGTATCACGTCTATCGAGAGGGGACAAATACCGGCAACACAGAAGGGAACACAATCAATGCAATGCACAATATGATGCATGATCATGACATGGCAAAATGAATGTGTTTTGGGCTAATGCAACTAGCAACAGATTAAATGAAGTTGGTTTGAATACAAGATTCAAATTCAAACTCCATATGTGATTATTCAAATGCCATTTAATTGATTTGTGCTAAACAGCAGCTATAAGTTGTTCTAACATGCATGAAAGTGGTACAGATGGATTCCTTGAATTTTTCTGATAATTTTTCATATATAATTTATTTCATTTGGAGTTACGGTTGAATTTCTATGATTTTTAGAAGTTTAGGACATTTTCTGAAAATAATAAATCATTTAAGAATTATTTAAATTCCAAAAAACATTTACTGCGTCAGCAGTGCGTCACCGTGACGTCAGCAGGTCAACAGACGCTGCTGCTGGTCAACCTGACGTGTGAGGGCCACACGTCAGTGACACAGGGTTGTTTAACTCACTGACAGGTGGGACCGGTCAACGGCCACGTCAGCTAGGTCAAACCTGACGTGTGGGGTCCACATGTCAGTGACACAGGTTAGACAGGGGGGTTAGTTTAGTTTAATTAAAGATTAGGGGCACTAGGGCCCACATGTCAGTGGCTCTAGGCCTGGGTTAGCGGGGTGGTTAGGCCCTAATGACCGGCCACGTCAGCTCTCGCCGGAGTTTAGCCGGCGACGACCACAGAGCACGGCGGGGGACGCCGGACTTGCGCTAGGGGCATCGGATCGACGCGCCAAGGGCACCAGGAGGTAGCCCGTGCCCATGCGCATCTAGGGGAACCAACAGGAAGTGCGGGGGTGGCCGGGGTTCGCCGGAGTGGAGCCCGAGGCGGCGGCCGGAGCTCGGGGTTGGGGCGAGTTAGTGCTACGGTGCGCAAACGAGCGAGGTGAGCGGCTAGCGGGGCGCTACGCGGTGCGGGGAGCGAGTTAGGCATGCCAGGGTGACCAAATGGTCACCGGAGCTACGCCGGCGACGAGCTCAGGCGGCGGCGTGCTACGGCCAGCTATGAAATGGCGGCTACGGCGAGCGGCAAGCCACGGGGTTAGGGGCAAAACGTGCAGGAGCTCACGGTGGTTCGGATGGGGTAGATGACGAGCTCGGGGAAGCGGAGACGGCGGCGAATCGACGGTGAAGATCCTCGGCGGCCGGCGATGGAAACGGCGATGGTGGCGGCGTTGCAGCGTGTCCGGGACCTTGTGGCTCGGTGGGGAGAAAGAGGGGGTCGAGGCGGAGCCTTTGAGCGCATCGACGAGGCTAGGGGGTGGCGGTGGCCGCGAGGGAGCTCGTCGGTGGCGGCGGCTCTGTTCGGGCGAGTGAGAGAGAGGTCCAGGGGAGAGGATGAGGACGCGGGAGAGTGAGGGAGAGAGGCAGGGAGGTGCGTGGCGTCTCCGGGGCGTTGAGGAGGAAGCAGGAGGTGGCCAGGGGGAAGTAGGAGGTGGCCGAGGCCTCTCGGGCGCGCGCCACGCCTCGCCTCTGCCTACTGGCAGAGGAAGACGACAGGGGGGGGGAGTGGAGATGGGCTGGGTCGTGCTGGGCCAGGTAAGTGGGCGCTAGGTAACTTCCTTCTCTCTCTCTCTTTTATTTCTTTTCTATTTCTGTTATTTTGTTTTTGATTTGATTTAAAATACCAAATCATTTAATAAAATCCTGGAAACAATTATGGGTGCTTTCTGAATTATTTCAGTGACCCTTAACAATTTCCAACATTTATTTGAACATTTAAATTATTTATAGTATTTAAATGCCCAAAGTCAAATACAATATGATTTAATTCAAAAATCCAAAAATGACCTAAGAATATATTCATCATTTTTGGCAGAGGTTTCCACCTTAACCAGAAATCATGTACTTTTCTTAGGAACCTTTTGGGTTTATTGAAAAGATTTTAATTCACCCTAGTTGAGTTGATTTAATGCTAGGGTTTGAACATCCCCATTTCAATTTTAGGCAAAATTTAAACATGATGCAACACATGACTAGCTAGCTCAGAGCAAACCAGAAGCTAGGGATGTGACAACTCACCCCCACTAAACAAGAATCTCGTCTCGAGATTCAAGCGTAGGGGAAGGTGAAGGGGGAACGCAAACTAGCACAATCTTCACGATGCAGGTTGCACTTCAATTGAACGTTGATTCGTTCACCATCATCGTCTCGACGTCTTGTTCCGAGAACTCCAGCCAACAGGACAACGAGAGGAGAAGGAGACTCTAGAAGGATCGATCTTCTAGAAGACCGAACACCTCAGGATCAACTCACAAAATGAGACATCACAGCATCTCTTGAGCTAAGAGACGAAGCACACCTCTAGAGGGATGGAGTGGAACAGATGACGAGGGTTCACTAGGTAGACAACAATTTCACGCTTAAGAAGGTGGTAATCGATTGTCAACGTAGCGAGGAGTTGAGTTGCCATGAAACCACAACGAGGCACCTTGGGGAAGGTGACTCGTAGAAATATCCCCTTAAGTGGCAAAAAGAATTACCTTTGATTCATAGATCATTGAAACTCTTTAAACCAGCCTAAGACAATTCTCGAGCGATCGTTTGGAGGGGGTCGGTAGAATGGCATACTCGGACTTGGATGATGTGGATTACCTTGTTGAAGACAACGTAATGGATGAATTTGCTTATCACCGGAAATGGAAGAGACCCATGGTAGAATGGCACATTGGCGGTGCAAGCTGGGAACAAAATGCAAATGCTGGGAATGATTTTGGTAACTGGGGAAGAACCCAACAATAGAGAGTGAATTCACTGTTTGAAAAGGTCATAGCATTGCCGACGAAACTGAGAGGAATCCAGTTAGAGCCGATGGTAACACGTAGCGCTTGAGCGTGCTCTCAAGAACTTGAGCATTTCCACAATCATCAAGGTTTTACCAATATCCGTGTCAAGGATCCTGGCAACACAACTCGCTACCATGATGGCTAATGATGGATGATGCAGATGCAAAGGAAGATAACACCTTCTCAGATTTCACCTTAGCGAGGCCAAGGAAATAAAAATCTGGATGATCGACCGAGAGACACTTAGCACTCCGCTTCTAATGTTCTCCTTGATGTGCTAGTGTAACCCATTCATAGATATGGTTTGATATCTAGAACATCAAGTAAAAAGGTCAGACTTCGGGATCTCAAAATCCACAGGGGCAACTAGGGAGTAAATCCTACGAAATCCCTATGGGGAGGTGGCCAACTTCCTCAATCAAGATATTATAATAATAGGTCTTCCGGTTGGGTGTGTTGGCCACGACATCCACTTTACCGGTTATCGAGGGACCAATATTATAGTTCTTGGGGAAATGTTCTAACCATCATATCTGCCTGAGATTCAGATCTGGTTGGTGTCAGGATATTCCAGGCTCATCGAGTCTAGGAAGAAAAATGAAAGTTTGCAACACAAATCGACGAGATGACGTTGCGGGATTCTCGGGAGATGAACTACGATAGTAAGCTCCAAAACATGAGCTGGTTCTGCTACAAACATGTGAACACGTTGTCCCAGACAAGCATGCCCACATGGTAGTCTTACAATAAAACACTACCGAGTTCTGGTTGGGAACCATCAGCGAGGATATCGAAGTTCTTTCATAAGTCCGGATTAGCTCTTATGAAGATACTCTTTCTCCTTGAACAAATCAGTCAGTGGCTTGGTGTGCTAGGATACACATATGGAATGAAGGTTGCAAGTCTCCAGACCACAGAATACTTCGCACGTGTGCATGACTGACTTGCGATGATTCCAGAGGAAGCAACATTGACTTTCTCGAGTCCACGGCGGTAACTTGCATCAAATGCACATGAACTAGAGGAATCACTTCTTACATCCGAACATATGCTTCATGAGCTAGCATGAACAAATGCTTTCAAAAGTTTCCAACACTAGCTTAATGTTCAGCAAAATTATGGGGAAGACAAGGATGTTGTCAATGGGCACAACAACAATTCATCTGGGTTTCCTTTTAAAAGGAATTCCATAGTTAAGCGAACAAGTGATAGCATTGGTCAGACCCAAAAGATATAATGGTGTATGCTCGAGGGATCAACCACGAGTAAGACAACATTACGAACATCGTTGGTTCTGATTTGATTTGACGATAACCCATACTCAAATCAAAGTTTTTATCAGGCAATAGGTCCAATAACTGATCACAGGGACCAATCGATGAAGATATCATCTCTCTTCAACACACACTACACAAGAATATCCCTTTGGAACGAACTAAGTCAGGCAAGCTTTTATCTTCCAACTCTTCAGGTTGTTGTCTAGCTTAACCAACTAGCTCAGGGGTATCCAACACGGATTCTTGGTGAAAGGGTGGTTTACAGGATAAACCAACTTGATCACGAGCTCAACATAACAGTCAGGTGACAACCCGGTAACACTTCCAAGAAAATATTTGGAAAGTCACGAACCACCGGTATGTTACTAAGCTCGAGATCAATCTTGCTTTTGAGGGAAAGACGACATGATCAAATGGGTGAGGACTTGAAATAATTCCTAACTCATTGGTCGAGGAGTGCACCAGAAATAGGGACTAGGTAGCACGATCAGTCCTAGAAGGATGATTCAAAAACCAACACGCTAAGAATGAAATTATTATCCTTTAACTACCAAGCAACGAGGTTGCTGGGAGTATTGATTTCACTCATCACAATTCATTTGTCGGTATTCCGGTTGCATCAACATGAGGGCCGAGGAATGACTAATGATGGTGAGAAGTATCACTACGTCAAAATTCATGAGAGTTGGTGCAGTTCTCATGACAATTCTGACATAAAGGGGGTAATACTCCAAGGTAGAACAGAACCAAAAGCTGGATTGGCATTTGATCTGCGGCACAATTGCTTTGACCCAATCCTAGATATGGAAGAGGTACTGGAGTTTGTTTCTCCTAGTCATTCCGCGATAGAATGGCTTGACGGACCACAAGAGTAATAGGCATCGATAAACGAACGCACGCATACTCTTGACTATCAATTGATAGACGAAGGTCAGTAGACAACTAAAGAGGGACAACTCAAAGGAACATATAACTTTCTGAGTTGTGGATACATGGGTTGGTATGCCGAACAAAGTTCAACATAATTCTTCCAGATAACCCATGCAGAAAGGTTGAGCTGGCAGAGTCACAATATAGCATGGAGAACTCATAGAGGGCCTGTTGTGATCTTTTGATCCAACAAACTTCTGCCTTAATGGTTCATGGTATTTGGAAGAACGATATACCATGGACCTCGAGGACTATCGCAAAGATTACTAATATACTAAAGGAACTAGCAACACTATCAACATGATGTAAGTAGGGTGAATATCGGGTTTAAGAACCCAGGAATAGAATACCTACTAACTAAATGGCATCACAGGATGCTTTCGATAATAAAGGCCAAAATCTTCACACTAGGACACAAATCATGGCTAGACCACTAGATGATCCCCTGAGACACCTAGGGTCATAATAATAACTCCAACATAAATGTCAAGGCAATAGAATACCTTAACTCAACAATTAGTGTGATTGAGCTGGCATAAAGGAACATCGAAACCAGAGGGAAAGGATTTTGCGAATGCATCAGACTATTTAGAAACCTGGGAAGACTCAGATAGCATAACGGCTATAATTGCTCAAAAAAGATTTGAGACATTCACAAAAATGGTGGCATCACCACTCAGAAGCACAATATCAAGGTTTCGAGATCAACAATTAACATACGGAAGTAGTAGAAACTGAACTCAATCTTAAATCCAACAATCTTATAAGTCTATGGATTAGTAACGCGTGATCCTGATAGAAAGAAGAGATAGCCTAGCTCTTAATCCCCGTAGGAAGATAAGATGACTCAGATCAGAAGGGCATGAGGTATAAGGAGTAAAAAGAGCCTTACGTTCCATCCCACAATCAATTCCCTTATATAACTAAAGAATTTCTAGACTCAACTTCGACCAGTTTGGCTTGGTAATCCTACAGGCAGTCAAGCTCTGATACCAACGCTGTCAGGACCCCGACTCAATGCCACATCGATCTAGCATGTAACACTTCATATCACTTTGCGACCTCACGCACGGTATTCCCACGGGTGTCGCCTTACCTTTGCCCGGGACCGTTTGCGCCTTTTGGCACACGTATATGACAGTGTCGCTAGCATCCATATGATAAGGAGCCCGGGCTGACATGGCTAGTCGTAAACCCAAAGTGGCACAGACTTACAGGGACAGGCATCCATGACCCAACATCGAACGTGTCGGTCATCAGCGAGTGAATCCAGGCTGTAGCACTGGGCTAGCAGGACTCCGGTGAACCGGGCTGTAGCGGGCTAACAGGACTCCGGTATTCATCGCGTGACATTTCCCCGAAGGGACAGACACAGGAACGAAGAAGGACACATGCCGGCCAGCCTAAGTGTTCCGGAGCAGCAGCAAGCTACCATGGCTCAGTGGAAACACTAGGAGACATTTCCCGGTAAGAGAGGCTACTAAGGATAAACAACTAGATAGCCAGATCCCACACATACCAAGCATTTCAATAACATACACACAATATGCTCGATATGTGCAAATACAACATGGCATCACAACATGACTCTACGACACAAGTAAATATTCAATAGGCTCCGAGGAGCGAGATATTACAAACATGAGTCTCATGACCCAACATTTAGAGCATACAAATAAAAACACAAGCGGAATCTATCATGTATGAGTACAGACATCTATAAATGAAAAAGGCTGAGAAGCCTGACTATCTACCAGATCCTGCCGAGGCACAAGATCGTAGCTGAGGTAACAAGCTAAACGTCGAAGTCCACGCGGAACTACTAGCGAGACCGAAGTCTCTCTGCAAAACATAAATAGGCAAACGTGAGTACAAATGTACCCAGCAAGACTTACATCAGAACTATCTACATATGCATCATTATCAACAAAGGGGATGGTGGGGTTTAACTGCAGCAAGCCAGCTTTGACTCGGTGGCTATCCTGAACTACGACTACAAGTAACTCTTTTGAGGTGGCGCACACGAGTCCACATATTCACCATATCAATACACCACTATGGATCCGCTCCCGTCTCCCTACGAGAACGCCATCCATAGCACTCACGCTTATCTTGCGTATTTTAGAGTATCCACTTTCACTTGTCTATGAACTGATATAAGCAACCCAGAAGTCCTTTTCCGCGGACACGGCTATTCGAATAGATGATGATAACCCTGCAGGGGTGTACTTCTTCACACACGCTCTCACCACTTACTGCCGTTTACACGACATGTACTCGGCAACCTTCAAGCGGAAGCCCAACGTGGGTGTCGGCCACGGCCTGCCTAAACACTCAAGTCTCTAGTCCAGGTTTATCGCCTATTCGGGTTCCATCCATGAGGAGATCCGGCCGGAGTTTCGCTCACAGCCCCAAACGATGTGAACAGGGTTCCGTGACACCAAACGGGCGCCCGGTTTACCCTGCCACGTGCCTACCGCATCACAGCCCACCCCTACGGTCAGCGCTGCGCACGGCCTCCAGCATACTACAAACACCAGAAACTACTTGCAACTCCTGGACAGAGGACAAGGGTGATTAAGAAGCCGAGAGGGTCCATTGGTTTCGGGCCCAATGCGTGGTAGTAGCTGAATCATGGATCACAAACACAGAACTCAGTTCCTGAGGACGGCTTCAATGAGACAACCCACCATGTACTCCTACATGGCCTCTCACCGTCACCTTTTACCAAATCGTGTTCACACACTTAGCTCACACACAGTAGGACATGTTCACACACCTCTGATTCATCCCGGATGAATCAGACCTGACACAACTCTAAGCAGTAGCAGGCATGACAATAAGCATGAATGAGTAGGCACAACAGGGCTCAAACAACTCCTACTCATGCTAGTGGGTTTCATCTATTTACTGTGGCAATGACAGGTCATGCAGAGGATAAAGGGGTTCAGCTACCGCAGCAAGTAACAGATGAATCGGTGTTGTCCTAATGCATTAAAAGAGAGCAGGGGCGAGAGAGTAGGATTGTATCGGAATGAACAAGGGGTTTTTGCTTGCCTGGCACTTCTGAAGATAACATTGAGTCTTCATCAGTGTCAACGATCACATCATCGGTATCACGTCTATCGAGAGGGGACAAATACCGGCAACACAGAAGGAAACACAATCAATGCAATGCACAATATGATGCATGATCATGACATGGCAAAATGAATGTGTTTTGGGCTAATGCAACTAGCAACAGATTAAATGAAGTTGGTTTGAATACAAGATTCAAATTCAAACTCCATATGTGATTATTCAAATGCCATTTAATTGATTTGTGCTAAACAGCAGCTATAAGTTGTTCTAACATGCATGAAAGTGGTACAGATGGATTCCTTGAATTTTTCTGATAATTTTTCATATATAATTTATTTCATTTGGAGTTACGGTTGAATTTTTATGATTTTTAGAAGTTTAGGACATTTTCTGAAAATAATAAATCATTTAAGAATTATTTAAATTCCAGAAAACATTTACTGCGTCAGCAGTGCGTCACCGTGACGTCAGCAGGTCAACAGACGCTGCAGCTGGTCAACCTGATGTGTGGGGGCCACACGTCAGTGACACAGGGTTGTTTAACTCACTGATAGGTGGGACCGGTCAACGGCCACGTCAGCTAGGTCAAACCTGACGTGTGGGGTCCACACGTCAGTGACATAGGTTAGACAGGGGGGTTAGTTTAGTTTAATTAAAGATTAGGAGCACTAGGGCCCACATGTCAGTGGCTCTAGGCCTGGGTTAGCGGGGTGGTTAGGCCCTAATGACCGGCCACGTCAGCTCTCGCCGGAGTTTAGCCGGCGACGACCACAGAGCACGGCGGGGGACGCCGGACTTGCGCTAGGGGCATCGGATCGACGCGCCAAGGGCACCAGGAGGTAGCCCGTGCCCGTGCACATCTAGGGGGACCAACGGGAAGTGCGGGGGTGGCCGGGGTTCGCCGGAGTGGAGCCCGAGGCGGCGGCCGAAGCTCGGGGTTGGGGCGAGTTAGTGCTACGGTGCGCAAACGAGCGAGGTGAGCGGCTAGCGGGGCGCTACACGGTGCGGGGAGCGAGTTTGGCATGCCAGGGTGACCAAATGGTCACCGGAGCTACGCCGGCGACGAGCTCAGGCGGCAGCGTGCTACGGCCAGCTATGAAATGGCGGCTACGGCGAGCGGCAAGCCACGGGGTTAGGGGCAAAACGTGCAGGAGCTCACGGTGGTTCGGACGGGGTAGATGACGAGCTCGGGGAAGCGGAGACGGCGGCGAATCGACGGTGAAGATCCTCGGCGGCCGGCGATGGAAACGGCGATGGTGGCGGCGTTGCAGCGTGTCTGGGACCTTGTGGCTCGGTGGGGAGAAAGAGGGGGTCGAGGCGGAGCCTTTGAGCGCTTCGGCGAGGCTAGGGGGTGGCGGTGGCCGCGAGGGAGCTCGTCGGTGGTGGCGGCTCCGTTCGGGCGAGTGAGAGAGAGGTCCAGGGGAGAGGATGAGGACGCGGGAGAGTGAGGGAGAGAGGCAGGGAGGTGCGTGGCGTCTCCGGGGCGTTGAGGAGGAAGTAGGAGGTGGCCAGGGGGAAGCAGGAGGTGGCCGAGGCCTCTCGGGCGCGCGCCACGCCTCGCCTCTGCCTACTGGCAGAGGAAGACGACAGGGGGGGGGGGAGTGGAGATGGGCTGGGCCGTGCTGGGCCACGTAAGTGGGCGCCAGGTAACTTCCTTCTCTCTCTCTCTTTTATTTCTTTTCTATTTCTGTTATTTTGTTTTTGATTTGATTTAAAATACCAAATCATTTAATAAAATCCTGGAAACAATTATGGGTGCTTTCTGAATTATTTCAGTGACCCTTAACAATTTCCAACATTTATTTGAACATTTAAATTATTTATAGTATTTAAATGCCCAAAGTCAAATACAATATGATTTAATTCAAAAATCCAAAAATGACCTAAGAATATATTCATCATTTTTGGCAGAGGTTTCCACCTTAACCAGAAATCATGAACTTTTCTTAGGAACCTTTTGGGTTTATTGAAAAGATTTTAATTCACCCTAGTTGAGTTGATTTAATGCTAGGGTTTGAACATCCCCATTTCAATTTTAGGCAAAATTTAAACATGATGCAACACATGACTAGCTAGCTCAGAGCAAACCAGAAGCTAGGGATGTGACATCTGGCGAAAGAACGGCTTGGCGTGACGATCCGAGGGAGGCGCCTGCGAGCCACCGAGGAGAATCGCGACGACAGGGGGTGCTGGTCCTCTGAAGCGCATGATGAAGAGGTCACACAGCTCCTCCCAGGAGGCCACAGAAGATTCCAGCAGATGGAGGAGCCAGGACTGGCGCGCCTGCCAGGGCCATTGGGAGCCAGTTGGCCATGACTTTACCGTTGCCCCCTGCCTCCAAGACGGCTTCCTCGTATGCCAGCAAGAAGGCTGCTGGATCCGCCGCACCATCATAATAGGGCGGCATCTCCGGCTTGAAGTTGTGCGGCCACTGCACCGCTGCAAGGCAGGGGTGAAGGCCCGGAGCCCCCCGGCGCTGTGGAGGGCGCCCGTCGATCCAGTCGGAGAAGAGGCGGCGTTGGCGGCGCGTGACAGAGAACAACGGGGAGGTCTGCCTCCAGGGGCGGTCTGAGCGACACGGGTGGCGAGAGCAGCCTGGCGCTCAGCGCGGGTCCGGCGAGCGTCGGCCATGAACGTGACGGAGTGGTGAAGCGCGGATCGACGAAGAGGAAAGCTTCGGTGCACCCTACCTGGTGCGCCAAATGTTGGATTTCGGGTTCCGGCAAAACCCTTGAGGTTCGAACACCTGGGTGCGCACAAAGATCTCTCCCCCTCTCTAGCTCGTGCACTCTACGATCTCACAGCCTAGCTCGACGAACCCAAAGAACATGAGACACAAGATTTATACTTGTTCGGGCCACCATTGTGGTGTAATATCCTACTCCAGTGTGGTGTGGTGGATTGCCTCTTGGGCTAAGGATGAACAGTTATAAGGGAGGAACAGCCTCCCGAGGAGAGGTGTTCTTGAGCTCGGTGAGCTTGTCTGGTGGCCTTGGTGGAATGGATCTAGTCCAAGATGAGATGCCTCCCTACGGTGGTGGCTAGTCCTATTTATAGAGGCCCTGGTCCTCTTCCCAAATATTAGGCGGGAGGGGATCCCACAACGGCCAATTCAAAGGGATACAACTAGTACAAGCTATCTTGATGAAAGTAGTCTTCACCTGCCAAAGGCTCTGGTGGTGACGCCGTCTTGGGCTCCACGGTGACCTTCGTCCTGCCGTCCTGCTGGTCTTGGTCTTGTTGCACCGATATGGAAACCTTTGCCTGATGCCTCGGGACTCCTCGTCTGCGCTTGCCCCCTTTAGCACCAAAGAGGAAACGAGGACACTGCGCGCGCTGGCGCCTGCCTGGCTCCAGACATCATGGCTTGCGTCACAGAAACCTCGTGAGGCGCCCCTCGCCTTGATCTCTCTGCCCATTGCGAGCCAACCTGGTGAGGCCGCCCTTGAGGAGGTCTTGAATTGTCCGCCTCGCGAGGCTTGGCCCCTCGCGGTGTCTTGAATGTTTGCTGGTGAAGATGGGGCGTACAGGGCCACTAGTGGAGCCACGTTGCGGGCTGCAGGCAGGCAAGTCTGGGGATCCCCGTTCCCAGAATGCCCACAAGCACGAGTTCTAGAAAGCTACGGAGGCCATGTGCGTCGACGGTGGGGCCTCCTTGCATACCTCTCACCGCCAACTGAAGTAGTGGGCGCGTGAAGTCACTGCGGCAGAGCCATTGTTTGACGCCCAGAAGCCACTGAAGTGGCCCCACATGCCTATCATTTTTGACACCGAGGACCACCCTGATCGCACAACTGCGGTCGGGTGTTTGCCGTTGTTGGTTTCACCAACAATACGCAACCTCAAGGTGACAAAAGTGCTAGTTGACGGTGGGGCCGGTCTGAACCTAATCTCGCCTTCTTTGATCAAGAGGCTGCAGATTCCTGATGGGGACCTCGAAGAGACGGGCACGTTTCAAGGGGTCAGCCCAGGAAGGAATCAACCGAAAGGTAAAATTATGCTGTCCATCACATTTGGGGGCGAACTGAACTATAGGACGGAAAGGATCGTTTTTGATGTTGCCCAGATCCCCTTGCCCTATAATGGGATCCTTGGCCGCCCAGCGCTGGCCAAGTTCATGGCAGCATCACATTATGCTTACAACACATTGAAGATGCCCGGGCCAGTGAGCATCATCACCGTCCCCTCCGACAAGAAGGACGCACTCATCTGCGCCGACCAACTCTATCGGGAGGCAGTTGCTGCGGATGCCACCAAGGCACTTGCTCCTGCCAGTGGAGCCCCGGGAGGGAAGAAGACCGGCAAGACCACCTCCTGCACCCACTCCGGCAAGCGCACCTCCTCAGAGTGTTGCGCTCCCGTCGAGGACATGCCAGAGACCTCCATTGGCAAGAGCAAGAAATCCAGAGCTACACCACCAGAGACCAAGAAGGTGCCCGTCAAGGAGGACGACACGGGTGGAGCTTTCACTATAAGCTCCAACATTGACAGCAAATAGGAAAGCATGCTCATCGCCTTCCTGTGGGGGAATGTCGATGTGTTTGCACTGGCAAGCATCTGACATCCCCGACGTTCCCAGGGAGGTGATTGAGCACCATCTTGCTGTCTGTCCTCATGCACGGCCCATCAAGCAGATGGTCAGAAAGCAAGCTTTGGAGAGGCAAGAGTTCATCATCAAAGAGATCAGGAAGTTGGAGGCAGCGGGCTTGGTCAGAGGAGTACTCCACCCCACGTGGTTGGCCAATCCAGTGGTAGTGCATAAGGCAAATGGGAAATGGAGGCTGTGTATTGACTACACAGATATCAATAAAGCCTGTCCAAAGGATCCTTTCCCCTTGCCACGCATCGACCAGATAGTGGACTCCACTGCTGGCTGTGACCTACTGTCGTTCCTTGACGCCTACTCAGGATACCACCAGATCTTCATGATGAAGGAAGACGAAGAAAATACCGCATTCATCACCCCATGTGGTACGTACTATTTTGTACGGATGCCTTTCAGGTTGAAAAGCGTTGGTTCGACATTTGCTCGAGCAGTCCAAGTTGGGTTTGAGCCACAGCTGCATAGAAATATGGAAGCTTATATGGATGATATAGTGGTCAAAACCAAGGATAGGGCGACGCTCATACAAGACTTAGAAGAAACATTTGCAAATTTGCACAAGATCAACCTCAAGCCTAACCCTGAGAAGTGTGTCTTCGGTGTTCCGTCGTGCAAGCTTCTTGCGTTCTTCGTGTCACAGCATGGGATCGAAGCAAATCCCGACAAAATCAAGGCGATCGAGCAGATTGAAGTGCCAAGACGGGTCAAGGACGTCCGAAGGCTCGCCGGCTGCGTTGCTGCCCTAAGTAGGTTCATCTCCAATTGCTGAGCGCGCCCTCGCATTTTTCAAAGTTTTGAAAAAGGTGGGTCCAATGAAATGGACTCTGGAGGCAGAGGCAGCGCTGCAAGATCTGAAGAGGTACCTCTCTTCCACGCCGACACTCGTTGCACCTAAGCCACAAGAGCCGTTGCTGCTGTATCTAGCGGCAACAAACCAAGTGGTCAGTGTCGTGCTTGTGGCATAGAGGGAACTTGAGGAAGGAATAGCGGCGATGAATAAGTTATCGGATGGTGGGTCAGGGTGTGCCCCGGCACGACCTGAGGCCGGCGATATGGGACCCGCAGCAAGGCCCGATCTCAGCAAGACAGAGGTTGCGCGAGTAGGCGGAGTGGAACAAAAGAAGAAGGTGGTGCAGCACCCAGTCTATTTTGTCAGTTCCCTCTTGCAGGGGGCTAGGTCAAGATACTCGGGCATACATAAGCTACTTTTTGGCCTTCTCATGGCCTCAAAAAAGCTGCGTCACTATTTCCAAGCGCACGAGATCACCGTTGTCACCGGCCCCCCTTTGCAACGAATCTTACACAACCCAGATGCAACTGGGAGGATTGTGGAGTGGGCATTGGAGCTGTCAAGCTTTGGCCACAAGTTTGAAAGTACTTCAACGATTAAGAGCCGGGCCTTGGCAGAGTTCATAGCAGAATGGACTCCGACACCCGATGAAGAGATTCAAGAGACCGCCCTTCCCGGCAAGGAGACGTACCGCGATTGGGTTATCTACTTTGATGGAGCTTTCTCACTGCAAGGTGCTGGTGCCAGTGTCCTACTTGTCTCACCCACCGGAGAGCGCCTCAAGTACATGATCCAGATGTACTTTCTCCGGGAAAAATCAACAAACAACACGGCGGAGTACGACGGATTGCTTGCTGGTCTTAGGATCGCAGCAGATCTCGGAATCAGGAAGCTCATCGTCAGAGGTGATTCGCAGCTTGTCGTCAAGCAAGTTAACAAGGATTACCAGAGCCCGTTGATGGAAGCCTACATGAAGTGAGGAAGTGGGAAGAACATTTTGACGGCCTACAGGCAGAGCACGTTCCCCGAGTGGAGAATAGCATTGCCGACAACCTGTCGAAACACGCTGCCCTCGAGTTGCCTGTGGAACCAGGTACCTTTGTACTTCAGTTAATTCAGACATCCATTGAGCCATAAGCAGGGCAGAACAAGCGAAGGAAGACAAGCCCCGACAAGTACCTTCCCGTCGAGCTCCCAGGAGCCGCCGGCAAGGAGGTTGCCGGGTACCCCAAGCTTGCCGAGGGGCAACCACCTCCAGCAGGGCCTCAAGCCCTGACCATAGAAACAGCTGCCCCTACGGCCGAAGATGAGCCTTTTGTCCTCGTTGTCGAGCCCCAGGCTCCAGCATGGGCGCGGCACATCATCCGTTTCCTCCAAACAGGGGAACTCCCCGAGGAACGGGAAGAAGAAGAAAGAGTAGCCCGTCGGTTCAACATGTACCAGTTTCACTACAAAAAAAATACACTTCCGTGATGATACAAGTTTGTCACAGTAGGTCACGTTTTTTGTCATGCATGTACATCCATGACAATTTTATGACAGAATCAAGATAGTCATACCTGTGCTGTCGTAGAAGTGTTGCATGACATTACCAAAATTATCATCACGGAAGTGTCCACTTCCATGACGATAAATCGCGCGTCACAGAAGTGCTTTCATCAAGGGTGACCGACACATGGCATCCATCGTAACGGAATGCCGTTAAGATATCGGGTCCGGTTTTGGATCCGATAACCCGTTAACAGCCCTGACCAATGGGGATTTTCCACGTGTAAAATCATTGGCTGGAGGGAACACGTGTCGGCTCGCCGTTGGGACAGATGTCATCCACTCATTGGACCCAAAGTGCCTATGATACGTCGACATGTGGCACGACCCAACAGAGGCCCATTCATGTGAAAAGGCCGGCCCGTTTGACTTGGTCAAAAGGTGGCGGGCCGGCCCACGACAAGCCTGTTAACGGCATGTTCACATATAGCCCATTTACAGCCCGCTAACCCAGGGCCCGTTTACGGCATATCCGAATTAGGCCTAGTAGCGTCATTTGGGCCGTCCAATATAATTCCAGCCTGTTTTAACTTCCGGCCCATGTATGGCCCATGACGTCTTTTGGCCCATATGAGGCCCTTAGTAACCCTCGGCCCATTAACGGCCCGTGGTAAAACTGGCCCGTAATGAACAGTGTATCACTTTATACCCATTAACGGCCCATTACTCCGTTGGGCCATTTCCAGCCCATGTTATCTTTCGGCCTTCTCAGGGCCCATCTATTCTTGGGCTCATTTCCAGCATTCGTTTACTTTCAGCCCGTTACTGTCATTTTCTGCTTGTGGGCCAAATTCAGCCCATGGTTATAGTCGGCCCGTTTGTGGCTCGTTAATACGTTGGGCCATTTTCATAGCATCATCAAATACGGCCGATTAACGACGGCCCGTTATGGTCGGCCCATGAACGGACGATTTCAACTCTAGCCCATTTACGACCATAATGTGGTCTGTTATTGGCCCATGGTTGGCCAACCGATCATACGGCCCGTAGAAGGCCCATTGATGATACAGCTCATAGAAGGCCCATTGTGTCAACGGTCCGTATAAGGCCCATGGTTTTTACGCCCCATAGAAGACCCATTGTTTCTACGGCCCTTAGAAGGCCCATTGTTTCTACGGCCCGTACGAGGCCCATGTTAACTACAATAAATATGTAGCCCATGGTTAATGTGTCCTAGTTTTAAAAAATAGGTTATTGCAGCCACTAGCAAACCGCGGAAAAAGAACTGCACTAACCACAAGAAAACAAATAAATAGGACAATAAGGAAATAAACATGCAAGCAACTTACGCTAGGCTATCATGGCTATTACACATATTACATCCACTGGGCATCAAAGTTCGCCACCAGTGCAAATATAGGGAACAACGCAGCATATAAATGCCGCAGCAAAACAAGTCCAGAACTGAAACCACTTCAGAAGAGCTCAAGAAGCAATATCCTGGGTACCCATAATGCTGGCAAGATGCTTAGCAAGCTTATTAACTTTCTCTTGTTTGGCGCTTAAATCCTCCAGCACTTGCTGTTGCACCAGAAAGTATGCATCTGAATTCTACAGGGACTTCCTCGGTCCGTCGTCTTCCTATCTCATAACATCTGATCGATTTCTTTCAACTTGAAGTTGAGACTCAAGAAGCCGAACTGATTCAGGCAGCAAGTTCGAAGAGCTGGTGCCAGCAGTAGTAGCTAGTAACCCGAACACTACATCAAGACAGGACTTTGGGGTTGTCTCAGTGTCTTCAATATAATTTTTATCAGCTTTCTTGGAAACCAACAGGGATGTCTCACTATCTTGAACCTTATCTGCATTACTTCCTGTACCATTGCATAACGGGGTACTCTTCTTCAATATTTTATCCGCATTCTAAAGAGAAACAGACAAACACATCACAGGTTTACAATGTAGTATATGAAACTCATTTTGGTAAACCAGTTCAGTAGTAAGGTGGACAGGATAACAACATGAAACAAACATATATCTATGTAGTATGGTCACTGTATGGTCTATATCATTCTAGTTTATGTTGCCAAATCGAGATATATACCGTTCAAATCATATCTATTTAAGACAAAGCAGCTTAGACAAAATATAAGTGTGGGAAACTACACAGCAATAACAACACTTGTAAGGTGCATGGCATGAGAATATAACTGTTTATTCAATTGAAACTGAAATCAACATAGAGCAAGTTAGAACAGCAAACACGTTAAAGAAACAGGTTTAAAACATACCTGTTCCGCCATTGGAGTTTCAATTGCATCCTTCAAATTTGAAATTAGTTGGTATGCGTAAATACAGTGATGCAAGAGCAAAGTAGTATGAACCACAGCTATGGAACCTAACCTGAGAACAATTCTTCTTCTGCTTTAAGCGTTGACTTGGGGTTCGGAGTGGTGGTCCTCATTCTTTGGGCACTGTAGTTGCCTTACTAACTGCTCGTGTTTGGGTGCTCTGTGGTGGAGACGATGCTGTGTCAACGGGAACTGAGTTACTATTTGTTGGGGTTGGGGTTAGAAGGGGTGTAGTTGGTTCTCTGTCCAACTGGGTAGGGGTACAATCTGCGTGAGTCTGGGTTATGTGTGGTGGGGCTGGTTCTTAGGCAAGTACAACCGTGGTTCTATCTCCATCGACAGGTAGCACGATCTTTTCTGAAGACCGTGTTTTTACTCCCACAGATACTACCATCACCCCCTCCAATTGAAATGGCTGATAAACAAGAAAAGCAATTGAATGTACAGACATTGTAAGATAGACAGGTGCAATGGATAGTAGGGAAGAAAACAGCGCATGAAATAATTCACAATTATGTTGTCTAACCAAACAGAATAGCAGAACATGATTTCACATATATGATGGCTAATTAAACATGATAGCATGACACAATTTCACATGTATGATGGCTAACTAAACAAGATAGAATGACATACTTCAAAATATGATGACTATGTAAACAGAATGACATGATATAACTATAGAATGTGTCTATTAGAATGGTTGGCATGCCATAAATTACAAACACGCCATCGATGGAAACATGATGGCATGATATAATTCACGGATAGAATGATATAATTCAAAATATGATGACTATGTGAAGTGTGAATAGGATGAGATGATATAACTATATTATGTCTTTAGAAAATGGGTTGGCATGCCATAATTCAGATACATGCTGTCTATGTAAACATCATGGCATGATATAATTCAAATATATGATTTATATACTAAGGAAGTGAGCAGAGGGCAATCGCATATATGATGTGTCAACTAAGGAGATGGCATTCAATATCGTGTATACGGTAAAAACTAAGCATTGCAATACAACATATTCATGACATGAGTAATATAACCCTTCCAAGTTTGAGCATACACCTCAGGGGGATAATAGGACTGGTCAACTGCCTCTGAATCCTCCTCTGAAGAGCTATCTGTAACCAGCAAGATATCTGCTTCACCAGGTAGCATTGTCTGCTCTGAAGACCTTGTTTTCGCTCCAGATTTCTCCATCACCAATTCAAATGGCTGATGCACAGGAAGAGCAGTTGAATATACAAACATTGTCGACAAAAGCAATGAGAAATACAAAAAAAGGATGACATGATATAATTCACATATATGACGCTTGGCTAAACAGCATGGCATTGCATAATTCACATATATAATGCCTTGCAACAAGATAGCATTGCATAATTCACATATATAATGTCTTGCAACAAGACGGCATTGCATAATTCACATATATGGTAATTAGACACTAAACAAGTGGCATTCACACAAAGCATGTCTAAACTAAGAAAATGACATAGCAATGCAAGATACCATACGCACGATATGAGCAACATAACCCTGCCAAGTTAGAGCATGCACCTCGGGGGGGGGGGCAGAGGACTGGTCATCTGTCTCTGAATCCTCCTCTGAGGAGCTATCTGTAACCAGCAAGACATGCGCTTCGTCAGATAGCATTGTCTGCTCTGAAGAACTTGTTTCCACTCTAGATTTTTCCATGACCGTGCTGAATGGATGATGCACAGGAAGAGTAATTGAATGTACTAAAATTGTTGACAAATTTAACATGTAATAAAAAATGATGTCATGATATAATTCACATATAAGATTACTGGCTAACCAGGATGGCATTGCAAAATTCACATATATGATGCCTGGCTAAACAAGATGGCATTGCATGATTCACATATACGATAAAGAAACTAAATAGATGGCATTGCCACAAAGCATGTCTAAACTAAGCAGATGACATCTTTGATGTATACAGTAAGCAATGCAAGGCACCATATGCATGATTTTACCAACATCAGCATGCCAAGTTAGAGCGAAGACCTCATGAGGTAAATAGGAGTGGTCTTCTGCTTCTGAATCCCCCTCAGAACAGTTATCTTCCTCTTGATTACGATCCGAAATGGGTGGAGGGGGGCTGCCTTTGCGCCCACCATGGAGCGACATCTGCATGAAATTTTATTGGCACGCAAGGCTCGTCTCTTTTGCTCTACATGTTCAGTTCCATTGTTTACAATAACTGACATGCATAGGAATAAAACATAGTGAGATTATGTAAGGAGTGCATGCACAAATTCAGAGTGATGGTAGCAAACTATGGATAGACCCAAAACAAATGATAGCAGGCAGATAATAACTTTAGTTAAAAATACAGATAATGGCTCCTTTAATGTTTGTTTGCACCCAACATGAAACTCATAGTAGACACCCGAGATTAACCAGATAGTAGACAGATAGTACTGATTGTTGCCCCAATATGTACCCCACAACCATTTAAAAACTCAAGTTTCAGCATAGTTTGGACCTGAGTCAGAGTCTAATAGGTGAACACGATGATAAAGTAGCATGTCATCATATTAAGCAATGCATAACGTAAGCAGACACGGAAGAGTGCGACCTCTCTTGCGGACTGGTGTAGTCCTCAAGGTCATCTTCTCAATTGATGATGGTAATGCAGTTGTCGTGGCTGCCGACGGCGGGGAAGAAGATCTAAGGCGGCGAAAGATAGTATGGAGAGCGGATCCCTGCTATGGTGAACCCTTCCATCATTAGAGCAGCTAAGGTGGGGTGGAACACAACACCACAGGAGCAGGACAAACCACACAAGGTTTTCTTTGACACATATCTGTAACAGAAGTAATTGTGTAAAGGCTTGTTTGAATTTTGGGATTGTAACAATGCAGGGATAGGAAATAGACATGAATAGGATAGGAATGCATGTGCAAAACAGAGAATTTAAAAACACATGATTTCTGCCAATCTGGGTGTTTGGTTCACAAGAATTGGAAGATCATAGGATGCAAAGAAGCACGGCGAGATTAAGTCAAACCACAAGAAGTGTACAACCTCTTTGGCGAAGCCATGTCGATCTCAGCGTGATTGGGTTGGCCGGTGAGGATGCTTCGGTTGACTTGGCTGTCGAAGGAAGGGAAGAAGACCTTAGGCGTCTGGAGATGGAGCCCGAGGTACTGCTCCGCTGTGATGGAGGGTTTCGTCGTTGGAGTAGCTCCGGTGAGTTGTACGACACCGAGGCTGAAGCAGGACAAGAGAGACAACGTTAACCTGAGTGGAATTCTAATAGAATCTCCAATAGATGACGTAAAATACATAACCACAAAGTGATAGATGTATACATCAACCGCTCATCTTTGAACTTAACTGTCGAAACTGAATTTAACTGTCGAAACTGAACTTAACCATCGAAACTGAATTTTGCTGTCGAAACTGATTTTTACTATCGAAACTGAACGCACTTGAGGTGAGTCTACATGTCAGTCGACTGACTTTTTCATCTCTGGTCAGTCGATTTTGCAGCTGTTGGATACAAAATCAAGGGCATGTAGTTCATCTTCAACCTCCACCCCCTGAGCCACCAGCCAGCACCGGCCAAACAGCCGCCCCCACCGCCCGCGACCGAGGTTGCGCCGCCCCGCCTGCCCCGAAAACACTCCCCACCGCTGGTCCGCCGCCGCCCCGACCATCCCTGTAGGCCCCTAGTATCGAGCTTTTTCTCTGGCGATCTCCACGCCACCGCCCCACCACCGCCGGCGACCACTGCCCCCACCCTGAACCCTAAGATAGATAGTGGGGTACCTCTCCGGCGAGCCCCCTCCCCGCTGCGGCTGGTTCTTCCTTAACTCCGGTGAGCCCCCCCACCCTCTGAAAATTGACTAACCCAAAAGTCAATTAGTCGACTGAAGTGTAGCTAAATCGGAGTAGCATCTCAAGCAAGAGCAAGAGCGAGAGCAGCAGCGCGAGCAAGAGCAGACGAGGCAGGGGAACGAGAGCAAGAGCAGAGCAGCCGCGCGAGCGAGAGTTAAAGCAGCAGCACCTCCTGCTGATGTGGACATCGCCGCCGAGGGAGCGATGCCATGGAGGAAGTGGCCGGTGACGCCGCCGTGGATGGAGCCATGCCGTGTCAGCTCGGGACCGAGCGCCGGCAGCACCGTGAGATCGAATCAAGAATAAAATGCGGTGATTAATGTACAACCTCTTTGGTGGCACTGATTAGGCCGCAACTTCATCTGAGGAAACGGTGATGATGATGCTCTTCTGGTGGTGCAGGTGAAGACGACGGTGTGGGAATGGAGGTGGCGCAAAATATGAGGGGAATGTCGGAGCAGCTCCTTGGAGGTGGAGGACGGGGTGGCTGAACCGGCAGGATGACCAGATCGACGATGGATGCTCATCCTGTACGGTGGATGAGGGACGTCGAGATGTTGTTGTGGACGACGTTGTCGGGGAAGAGGCTCTGGCTGGGTGGCGGGCGGAGGAGGGTGTGGGGCTTCGCGGGTTTTGCCGGCCTCGGTGTACGAATGGGTGGGCGGATGGGATGGGAGTGGGGGAACCATGCTTAGGGACACGCTTGTTCAAAATGTGGGGTAAGTACCCCCATCGATTTGAGGCGGTTCTTTCGGTTCAGGGGTATCACGGGCATTTCACATGTCGGGATTTCACATGAGGTGGGAGTTCTCGCGCGTTGTAATTTTGGAATAGCAAGGCGTGGGTTGAGATGGAGGGAGTTGTCGGAGCACAACGAGACAAAGATTTATCTTAAATATTTCGGGGTAACAAGGCGCGAGTTGAAGAGGCGGGAGTTTCACAGCACGATAGACAGAGACGCTAGCTTGAAATTTCGGCATAACAAGGCGCGGCTTGAAATTTCAGGAGAACAAGCTTAACGTGTACCCAAAAGAAAAAAAAGACAATTTAGACTAGTATAATATACTACGTATAATGTGTTTAACACGCACAACACACACAGACACCATTTAGACTAGTAAGGTACACGTGCATTGCACGCATGAGATTTGGCAAACAAATTATGAATAAATACCACATTATAGCATGCAAGCTTTGAGTCATATATACATGATGTAGATGTTCGTTTAATTCTTATAGTTCATTTCATTCAAAATCATCTAGTTTTTATAAGAAAGCTAATCTATTTTAAGATTCATGGAATTGTGCATTGTAAGGCATAAAGTAAAAACAAATCATGTAGAAAAACATTTGGGAAATTCTAATACGGAAGATTGTAGAACAAAGAAGAAGTGCTTGTGTTTTGAGGTTTATGCATTATGCTTAAGTTCAACCATAGAGTCTTTTATATTGTACATGTGGCAAAATCTGGTGGAATCTAGATGATATCCAATGGCTAGTAGTGCTCAAATTTGCCAGCTCTGCACCATCGGATTGGCCTCATCCAACGACCATCTTTCAAAGTTAAAGTTATCCGCACACTATATAAAAAAATAATAAATATATATAGGGGTATAGATATAGATATGTGATGCGAAAGCCACCCATCATCTCCAATTAGAATAGTGTGTCCATGCACGGATGCAATGTGGCCAAACGATGTCTGCCATCAGTATCTCAAATTCAAACCAGCCTGACCTTGTTCAATGTGTATACATTACAACATGCTCGTTTCCAAACCACACCGCGCAGATATCCGTTATATTCATGCATGCATGGGTTTCAAACATCATAATCTCTTATTCAAATATTTAAATTCAACTTTACATTGATTATGGCCTCACCTGGTCTTTTACATCGACACATTGGTCTTCTCTTTATAATTGTACCACTAACTTTCTCTCGTGCATGCATGCACACACACTACCAGTCGGCATTATCTATCGCACACATGCAATCTTTTTCTTTAGGTCGGTCTCCCATGAAGGCACACACACACACACACACACATCCCCCTCTCCATCATATCGGGTATTCTTTATCTCTCACGTGCATGTGCAATGATCGATGTTCCTCTATGTGTGTGTGTGTGTATAGCTAGGTCTTTCATAGTTTTCCACATAAACCGATCAATCTATTTATCTATTGAGGTCTCACCCTCTTTCCCATGTCCACATCGATCAATCTATACCACTCTATATAGGATTACATATATAGCTAATACACCCACATTAATTATATATCCAATGCCCCCTCTCATCATCCACGCCATCCGCTTCATCTCTCAGACGCGCGCACAATGGCGAAGACAGGGGGCAGCAAGGGCCCTGCCCCCCCTAACATCACTATATATCGAGGCTAATATGAATGTGATCATTAGACAATTGTTGGTAAAAATGGTTTAAGTTGATGAATTGGCCCTTCTCGTAAAGGATTAGCAATGCTTGGCCCCCTAGCTCATGGGACATTTTTCATGGCTCCGCCATTGCGCAACAACACACGTTCTCGCCCCCTCTATCTAAATATTGATCTCGCAGTTGTGCACTCCTTCATAGTCTCCCTCCACTCGACTCCTCGCACCATCTTCTAGCCCCCCACCAGATTTTGCCACATGTACAATCTAGCAGACTCCATGGTTGAACTTAAGCATAATGCACAAATCTCAAAACAACAGTGTGTTGACACTCAAAAGTGGCACATTTATAAAGAGTGGCTTGAAGCTATGTCAAGAGTAATTCAAACTTACTATTGAAAGTCACTATGAGATGGCTCTCTTCGAGAAGATCAAGATGAATATGAAGATGGTCTTTTACTTGCTATAGGTGCTATACATACTGAGGCTTTCGGTGATTCGTTATGAGTAGTGCAACAAATATTCAGGGTTTATCAATGTTTTGACGAATCACTCATAGTTTATCTTGGGGTATGTCTAGATGCAAAATTTACCTTGGTTTGCTTTAAAATTGTTCATATATTTAGACATGACAATTCGAAAGAATTGGCACAGCAAAGATCCGGCTACTATGTTAATCATGTTGTATTGCATTTCTCTAAATAGCCGATGCTTAGTCTCGTCAATATAGGTAAGGCCGAACCGAAGTCCATAGCTTCGGCCACTAATGAAATTTTTAAGCAGGGGAAAGTAAGGATTGGAGAAAGTATTGTTGATTATCTACATAATCCTAGCAAAAGGGTGAACAATATGGTTCGGAGGATGACCTTGAGATACATATCTATGGTACTTTATCACCGGATTGTTAATGAAGCTGAGAAGGTTTCACCCAAGTTTGCATCAGAAAGTTCACATAAGACATGGTCAATATATACTTATAGTCCTAAGGACATATAAATGGCCGATGGAGTGTTGACATCGTCCTTAGAACAAACTTGGTACAAGTTATTTTTCGGCACGCTAGCTTTGCCAAAAACAGGGGGGCATGTGTTGACGCTCAAAAGTGGCACGTTTATAAAGAGTGGCTTGGAGCTATGTCAAGAGTAATTCAAACTTACTATTGAAAGTTACTATGAGATGGCTCTCTTCGAGAAGATCAAGATGAATATGAAGATGGTCTAAAATGGAGTTCGGATGCAAAAGTTAAGACAACTTCAGAGATGCTCATGTTGACACCAGATTAAAGAATGGCTTGAAACCCAATTAAGATGTCCTCATATGGAAAAATGATCAACACAAATTGTCTTCGTCTCGTCGAAACAGTCGATTTTGATATAAAATTAGTCCCAATCCAAGTTCATATGCAAAAGTTAGAGCTATCGGAGTGCAGCGCTGTCACGAGGCTAGATGTGGGGCGCCCCACCAGACATAGGTCTGATGGGTAGCGCGAGCGAACAGGTGTTCTGTGTGACCGTTTTGGCCTAGAAGATGGCCTCAAATCGAAAAACGTTCAACATGAAAGTTGTTCGTCTTGTCGAAACGGTCAAGATTGCTTTTTGGCTCGTTTCCATCCGAGATTGTTTACCACCACAAAAAGGACCCGCAAGGTGCAGCCAGTTTAAACCGAACAATTTTGGAAAGTTCGGACGAAACCAATCCGAATTTGACTAGGGTTTTGGACGTGAATCCAAGCCTTTTCCTTGCACGGGAAGTCCAGCCGCCTCTTATATACCTAAGGGGTGACGGCCGATTGAACAACACACAATCGGTCAAATCATCTACCACTTTTTATCTTTTATCTTTTCTGCCTAACCCTAATTCTTCTTCTTCCTCATTCTTCGTCTGTTCTTCTTGTTGCAGGGCGGCGAACCTCGAGGCCCTAGGGACGATCAGGTCGACCTAGGGCAGCCCATAGCTGCTGCGCGCCCTGACGGGGTCCCTCCCGGGCGTGTGGGGTTTCGGGTCCTCAAAAGCACCCGCTGGATTGCTTGCGTACCGCGCTTCCGGACGGGTCTCTTTCGACGTGAGCTGCGGTGCATCACCCCCGGCATCGAGGGTACACGGTGACGTGTTCATGTGCGAACACACTTTTTGGCGACTCCGCTGGGGAAGAAGCTTTGAACGGTCTCCAGCCCATTATTGCTACGAAGAGATCGTCATCAAGTTGCTGCAATCTACAAAGGTAATATGAATACCCAATTCCTCTTTGTTGATGCAAATAATCCATATGTTGTTGCTGGATCACCTAATGAGCATAATGTATCGGCTAGCCCTATTTTTATCAATCATACATCTAATTATGCGCAAGGGTCGATGCAAAGCAATCTTCATGCTTCAAATTCTTATGATTTTAGCAACGTACAACATATGTATCCAAACTCTCATGCATCGGCAACCCCACAAATACATATGCCGACGAACAACATGATGAGTTTGGTTAATCAATTTGAAACACCTCATGTTAAAATTTCCAATAGCATACAAGAAAGTGTTTCACCTTTTTATTCATCGGCAGCTAATTTGCAATATGGGAATCCAACCTTGCCGATGAATGGGAGAATTGGCCATGCTACTACTAGCTATTCGGCCAGTTACTCTCAACCATCATATGCTACACCTCATGTTAGTAATTTTTCAGCACCGTATGCAACTGTAGATGTTCATAATTCGGCCCCGCATCTTCATGGTCATAACCGAATAAGTGAAATTTTTACAGGAACACATGTGCGGTCATCAAACACTGTAGCATATAATGCATACTCTACGCAATTCAAGAATTTCGGCAAGACTCACAAATCATTGCCAAAAGAATCTGAAAGTATTGCGGAGCAATCCCTTCCAGAAGCGGTTGTGGCTGCATTAAAAAAGAGCTTGGCACAAAACAAGAGAATTAGTGCTCTTTGCCTTGAACAATATGAAAAGGGGTTGTTTCCTGATTATGCTGCAATAAAGGCTAGAGTTTTGCAGGAAGATGAAACTTCATCAATTGATAGTATTGGTGAGAGAGCATATGGTTATACAGCAGTGCATACACCTCCACCTAGTATCGCAGCATATTATACACCCCCTACACAATTGCAAAATTTCGGCAACACTAACACTTCATTGCCGAAAGATCCTAAAAGCATTGGGGGCAAACTAATCTAGAGCGGACTGAAATTGAGAGGGGAGTTAAAGCTTTGCGTGATAGGGCGCAAGTACTTTGCCAAGAGAAAATTTATAGGGAATTAGCTCAAAGAAAAGAATCCTTGCCAATTGATATAACTGGTGAAAATAATGATGATTCGGAAACTAAAAGTTCTTTGGTTGAAAAAGCCGAAACAAGCAGTATATATTCCGATTCCATAAAATCCAAAGAGGCAAACATTGTTGAGAAAGGGCATGGAAAGTATAGCAAGACAGCCATACTTGATTTTTCTGAAGTTAATGGAACCTACTTCCTTCCCTATGAGTTTCGTGACATAGAAATTGATGAGCTTCAAGAACAAGAACAAGTGGCCGAAGAATGTTTGGTGGATGAAGTTCTTCAAACTAATGATGCACGAAATCAAGAGAAAGATGATGACAAGGCGCTGGGGAGCTATCCGAAGGCGGAGCAAGATATTCTTCAAGTCACACCACCATCATGCTCTCCCAACATATTTGAAGAGGTATGTCTAGCAATTAATTTACCTGTTCTCAGATTTGGTCATGACTTAGTTGTTGATACATATATTAGAAAATCTTCATAAGAAATATTGAGAGACCAATGAAGAAGGGTAATTTATCTGTTAGCAATCAGATTGTCACAAAGCATATCGGTCAACATATTGCACCATTCAGAAAGACCGATTGCGAAAAATTATTGCAGTCAAGGCTTTCCCCATTGCTTTATCTAAAGCTCATATCTAATTGGGTAGCTCTGCTTATTTCTTACTTGGCTTACACTTGGTCTCAATTGAGACATGTATGTTCTAGCTATTTCCATTTCAGAAATTTAAAGCCAAGGTTAAAATCTTCTGAGCAAACCGATGCCAGTATAGTTTCTTATCCAAAGACATCAGAGATAGAGTGCAAAACACAATGCATAGCCGAATGGGGTGATGCAAAATCCGAACCATTCGTTTTCTTAACTCCAAAGCCATTCTCACAACACGATCGGCTAGAAAACAAGAAGTATACCTTCAATTCAAGCAGGTGTGATCAAATATTTGATTTGTTGCTGAAAAATAATTACATTACAATTCTTGATCACCATGTTAAGCCATCAATCCAAGGACGAATGTATTGTAAGTTGCATGATTCGTCCAAGCATAATTTTGAGGATTGCAACATGTTTCGTCAAATAGTTAAATCGGCCATTGAAAAAGGACGATTGAAGTTTGTTGAAATACCAAGAGATAACTAGTCTATTCTGATTGGTCCCGATGGCAAAAAGTTTTTGCATCGGCTGGTTCAAGACGATCCATTTAAAGAGAAGGTAAAAACTGCAGGTGATGGGATCAAGCTTTCAAGTAAATAAGTTGTGAAGAGCATAATGAACATAATCTTAAGGGCGAGAATTTCATCGAAGCTACAATGGAGACGCCAAGGACTGGGGGGCAGCAACAAAATCCAATGATCGATGAAAGCAAACCAAAAGAAAACAAAGGCCGAAATAAGCACAAGTGTAAGAGATCAAAAATCACCTTCGCTGAACTATTGGATAAATATCAAAAGTAGATTGAAGAGAAGAATGCTTATCGGCCAAATCATGCAAAGAAACCAAGATCACCCCCAAGGCGCAAATATGAGGATCGGTATTGGCAAAGTGAGAATTTCAATGCAACATATTCATATCCTTATTTTGGGCCGCCAATGCCAATGCCGTGGATGCCTCCCTATGCTCATATAGATCCATATTCCTCATGGGACAGGTATGATACAAGGGCACATTCTCCATCTTATTTTAGACCATCTCACCAATATTATGCAGCTCCAAGAAGATCAACATTTTAACAATCACATGTTAAAGACCGTTTCAATCATAAGGAATCGGTGCAGAGCTCAAGGAAGAAGAAAGAGGTGGTCAAGCAAGTTTACCGTGTTAAAAGAGATGGTCGTAAGAGTGCAACTTCAGATTTGATCTCAAATGAAAAAGAGCCAATTAATGCGTTGACATTGGCTGCTAAAGACAATGAGACAAAGCAACCAATTATTGAGAGTCGAAGTGCCAAATCTAAAGAAAAGAAGTTGAGAGTGCACAATGCCAAAAAGGATTTGCCATTGGTCAAAACAGAATCATAGCCGAGATGCCTGCTCAGCTTATCGTATTGGCAAAAGAAGAAATTACAAAAACTTAGTGCACAAGAACTTGAAGAAAGGAACATGGCATGGGTTCCCAAAGGAAGTGCTCAAAATAAGAATTATGTGCAAGCTTCCATTACAAGAAGTGCGGCAAAGGTGAAGAAGGAAAGGAGTGAAAACTATAAAGGACCAAGACGAAGGTTTCAACATCTTTGGTCTACACATTACCCATATTCTTCAACTATGCCATTAACGCCTATTCCATGGAATTCGTCATCGGGTATGATTGGTAACCCTCAATGGGTTTATTTTAATACATGGATGCAATCTAATTTCTTACGTCATGAAAGGGTATTACCAAGTCACTATACATTTGATTAGCTACAAGTTTGTTGCTGATCCAAAGGGCCGAAATACTTGATTTGTCATTTCATTTGTTTATTTCGGTTGTATGTGTTTTGAATGAAGTTTACATGGTAATGGTCGATATTTGTATATCGTCCTAAGAGTATGTCAATACATGGCCGATGTAGTATTCTAACATCGTCCTTAGTTCGATTGGAGAGCGAGACAAGGCACGTGCTCATGGAAATTTATATGTATGCCTATATTATGATTGAATGGAGTTGGGACATAGTGACCGATGTCATTGAATACATGTTGCATAGGCCAATTCATAGTTGTAGAATTGGCTAGTGGGCTTATACTTTGTTTGGATATGATTTGCCTTATGCATCTCTGAGATCTATAAGAGGCCAAATAATAACTGATTTTATTACTAAACATCGGATTAATGACATGCATAATGTTGATATTAGCCTTGTCTTTCTAGTACTATGGAGATTATGTTTTGATGGTTCAATTCGTAGCAATGGCCAAAGTGTTGGTGTTGTTTATATATTTCTTTATGGTACTGTTTTTTAAGCCCCATGCCTCTTAGAATACTTTTATGCACGATTAATGAAAGCCGAATATGCATTGTTATTCGGATTGAGTCTTTTACTTGCTATAGGTGCTATACATACTGAGGCTTTCGGTGATTCGTTATGAGTAGTGCAACAAATATTCAGGGTTTATCAATGTTTTGACGAATCACTCATAGTTTATCTTGGGGTATGTCTAGATGCAAAATTTACCTTGGTTTGCTTTAAAATTGTTCATATATTTAGACATGACAATTCAAAAGAATTGGCGCAGCAAACATCCGGCTACTATGTTAATCATGTTGTATTGCATTTCTCTCAATAGCCGATGCTTAGTCTCGTCAATATAGGTAAGGCCGAACCGAAGTCCATAGCTTCGGCCACTAATGAAATTTTTAAGCAGGCGAAAGTAAGGATTGGAGAAAGTATTGTTGATTATCTACAAAATCCTAGCAAAAGGGTGAACAATATGGTTCGGAGGATGACCTTGAGATACATATCTATGGTACTTTATCACCGGATTGTTAATGAAGCTGAGAAGGTTTCACCCAAGTTTGCATCAGAAAGTTCACATAAGACATGGTCGATATATACTTATAGTCCTAAGGACATATAAATGGCCGATGGAGTGTTGACATCGTCCTTAGAACAAACTTGGTACAAGTTATTTTTCGGCACGCTAGCTTTGCCAAAAACAGGGGGCATGTGTTGACGCTCAAAAATTGCACGTTTATAAAGAGTGGCTTGAAGCTATGTCAAGAGTAATTCAAACATACTATTGAAAGTCACTATGAGATGGATCTCTTCGAGAATATCAAGATGAATATGAAGATGGTCTAAAATGGAGTTCGGATGCAAAAGTTATGACAACTTCAGAGATGCTCATGTTGACACCAGATTAAAGAATGGCTCGAAACCCAATTAAGATGTCCTCATATGGAAAAATGATTAACACAAATTGTCTTCGTCTCGTCGAAACGGTCGATTTTGATATAAAAATCGTCCCAATCCAAGTTCGTATGCAAAAGTTAGAGCTATCGGAGTACAGCCCTGTCACGAGGCGAGATGTGGCGCGCCCCACCAGACATAGGTCTGATGGATAGGCGAGCGAACAGGTGTTCTGCGTGACCGTTTTGGCCCGGAAGATGGCCTCAAATAGAAAAACGTTCAACATGAAAGTTGTTCGCCTCGTCGAAACGGTCAAGATTGCTTTTGGGCTCGTTTCCATCCGAGATCATTTACCACCACAAAAAGGACCCGCAAGGTGCAGCCTGTTTAAACCGAACAGTTTTGGAAAGTTCGGACGAAACCAATCCGAATTTGACTACGGTTTTGGACGTGAATCCAAGCCTTTTCCTTGCACGGGAATTCCAGCCGCCTCTTACATACCTAAGGGGTGACGGCCGATTGAACAACATACAATCGATCAAATCATCTATCACTTTTTATCTTTTATCTTTTCTCCCTAACCCTAGTTCTTCTTCTTCCTCGTTCTTCGTCTGTTCTTCTTGTTGCAGGGCGGCGAACCTCGAGGCCCTAGGGGCGATCGGGTCGACCTAGGGCAGCCCATAGCTGCCGCACGCCCTGAGGGGTCCCTCCCGGGCGTGTGGGGTTTCGGGTTCTCAAAAGCACCCGCCGGATTGCTTATTTACCGCGCTTCCGGACGGGTCTCCTTCGACGTGAGCTACGGTGCATCACCCCCGGCGTCGAGGGTACATGGTGACGTGTTCGTGTGCAAACACAGTGGTTCTCCTTTGTTGTAGAATCTTCCGTTTCATAACTGCCCAAACTTTTTTTCTAGTTGAATTGCCATTATTTGTTTTTTACTTTATGCTTTAGAACGCACGATTCCATGAATTATAAAATAGATTAAGGCCTTCTTTGATTCAAAGGATTCTCGAAGGAATTTTGGAGGATTTTAATCCTTAGGATTTTTTCCTATCTTGGCTGTTTGATTCATAGGATTGTAAACCATAGGAATTTTTCCATATGATTCATTTGCACTAGATTTCATTGGAAACATCCCATCCACTCAAACCTCTTTGAAAGAATTCTGCATTTTTCTATGCACAATCAAACACTCGTACCATCCTGTAGGATTCAAGATGACATTCCACTATAATCCCATGTTCTTCCTATTCCCGCGTTTTGGAAATCCTACGAATCAAAGAGGGCCTAGGTTTTTTATAAAAATTAATTGATTTTGAATGAGATGAACTATAAGAATTTAACGAAGGTCCACATCAGGCATATATGACTCAGAGCTTACATGCTACAGTGTGGTATTTATTCATAATTTGGTTGCAAAATCTGACGCGTGCAATGCACGTGTACCTTACTAGTACTTTGAGTATGTGCAAAACACAATGCCACGCTACACAGTGTCTCTCTTACAGTTCATGAAGCCACGTGGCACATGTGGAGGCGTTGTCGCGACATCCATGTGTGGATTGATCACAGTGACGTGCTACTGGTTCCAGAAGAATATATTCGTCCTCCATGAGCCACACTGGCGGTACATGCACGAAGCGAAGATGTGCACACATGCCACACATGCACTCATTCCCTCGCACGCACACGCGGGTACATGGGCGGACGCAGTTTTGTACCAAGATCCACCCCATGTGATAATTTGACGCGTGTAAAGTTGATCACTTTATTGATGGTCAATTAATACATCACATGCAAATTGAGTGAACGTGAGGGCGGAAGAAAGACATGCGCGTACTACTACACGCATGCGAGTAGTTAGATCATGGGTTGCTAGTAGTACTTCCATTGGTCTCCTTCGTATTTTGTGCCAAATTTTGACAGTAACATAATATTTACGCATCTGAGCAGTGTAGTCTACTTGAAATTTATGTTCCACTAAACTCATCGGGAGCCGTTTCGGGCCTCGAAACCAAAAACCATCAATTAATCTTTACCTTGTTCCCATCACATTCGAAAGTACTAGTGCTACAATTAAGTGCAAGCCTGCTCACACCTACCAGTACGTACCAAACCTGAATGTGTTCCCACTATGCAGGTTTTAGTACTAGTGCTAGTACTTAGGTTATAAAAAGGGGAACTACCTAACCGAAAATTACTCTACCTTCCTCTGAATGATTTAAGTGACTTTACTTGGCACATGTTCACACATGTAGTTGAAACAAAATCAACATATCCTACTCATGCTTGCATTCGATGTTGATTAATTTTAATGCATGTTCATGACTGTTGTCGCTCTCTAGCTGGTCGCTTCCCAGTCTTTTGCTAGCCTTCACTTGTACTAAGCGGGAATACTGCTTGTGCATCCAAACTGCATAAACCCCAAAGTTATTCCACATGAGTCCACTATACCAACCTATATACGGTATATACCTGCCGTTCCAAGTAAATTTGTATATGCCAAACTCTAAACCTTCAAAGAAATATCCTATTTTGTACGCTCGAATAGCTCATGTATCAACTAGGGCTGTCTGTATCTTCCATGTTAGGCGGGTTATTCTCAAGAGGAGTGGACTCCGCTCCTCACTCACGAGATAAATGGCTGGTCACCGGGATGCCCAGTCCCATGCTTTATGCAAACTAAATCAAAATAATTGCAAACAAAACTCCCCCTGGGACTCTTGTTAGTTGGAGGCACTCGTTGCTTCGAGCAAGCCATGGATTGATGCTTGTGGTGGAAGGGGGAGCATAAAATTTACCATTCTGTTTGGGAACCGCCTATATTGTGTGTAGCATGGAAGATATCGCCATCTCTTGGTTGTTATGTTGACAATGAAAGTATACCGCTCAAAATATTATTCACCTCTATTTTAAAACCGAGCTCTGGCACCTCTACAAATCCCTGCTTCCCTCTGCGAAGGGCATATCTATTTACTTTTAAGCTGAGTCATCATCCTCTTATTAAAAAGCATCAGTTGGAGAGCACCGCTGTCATTTACATTCATTACTGTTAGTTTACATTGAGTATGACTTGACTGGATCTCTTTTAGCATGAATTACAATGTCTAGTCAGTCCTTGGTCTTTATCACTTTCAGCTTGTCAACTGAATTGCTTGAGGACAAGAAAAGGTTTAAGCTTGGGGGAGTTGATACGTCTCCAACGTATCTACTTTTCCAAACACTTTTTCCCTTGTTTTGGACTCTAACTTGCATGATTTGAAAGGAACTAACCTGGACTGACGCTGTTTTCAGCAGAACTACCATGGTGTTATTTATGTGCAGGAGCAAACGTTCTCGGAATGACCTGAAACTTCACGGAGACACTTTTCAGAAAATAAGAAAAATACTTGCCAAAGATGAAGGCTAGGGGGGCCACCGTCTTGCCACGAGGGTGGGGGGCGCGCCTGCCCCCCTAGGGCGTGTTGGGGAACGTAGTAATTTCAAAAAATTTCCTACGCACACGCAAGATCATGGTGATGCATAGCAACAAGAGGGGAGAGTGTAGTCTACGTACCCTCATAGACCGACAGCGGAAGCGTTATGACAACGCGGTTGATGTAGTCATACGTCTTCACGGCCCGACCGATCAAGCACCGAAACTACGGCACCTCCGAGTTCTTGCACACGTTCAGCTCGATGACGATCCCCGGACTCCAATCCAGCAAAGTCTCGGGGAAGAGTTCCGTCAGCACGACGGCGTGGTGACGATCTTGATGTTCTACTATCGCAGGGCTTCGCCTAAGCACCGCTACAATATTATCGAGGATTATGGTGGAGGGGGGCACCGCACACGGCTAAGAGAACGATCACGAAGATCAACTTGTGTGTCTAGAGGTGCCCCCTGGCCCCGTATATAAAGGAGCAAGGGGGGAGGCCGGCCGGCCCTTGGGGCGCGCCAAGGAGGAGGAGTCCTCCTCCTAGTAGGAGTAGGACTCCCCTCTTTCCTACTCCTACTAGGAGGGGGAAAGGAAGGGGGAGAGGGAGAAGGAAAGGGGGGCGCCGCCCCCCTCTCCTAGTCCAATTCGTACCAGAGGGGGAGGGGGCGCGCGGCCCACCCTGGCCGCCCTTCTCTCTCCACTAGGGCCCATATAGCCCATTACTTCTCCCGGGGGGTTCCGGTAACCCTCCGGCACTCCGGTTTTCTCCAAAATCACCCGGAACACTTCCGGTGTCCGAATATAGCCGTCCAATATATCAATCTTTATGTCTCGACCATTTCGAGACTCCTCGTCATGTACGTGATCACATCCGGGACTCCGAACAAACTTCAGTACATCAAAATATATAAACTCATAATGAAACTGTCATCGTAATGTTAAGCGCGCGGACCCTACGGGTTCGAGAACAATGTAGACATGACCGAGACATGTCTTCAGTCAATAACCAATAGCGGAACCTGGATGCTCATATTGGCTCCCACATATTCTACGAAGATCTTTTATCGGTCAGACCGCATAACAACATACTTTGTTCCCTTTGTCATCGGTATGTTACTTGCCCGAGATTTGATCGTCGGTATCTCAATACCTAGTTCAATCTCGTTACTGGCAAGTCTCTTTACTCGTTCCGTAATACATCATCTCGCAACTAACTCATTAGTTGCATTGCTTGCAAGGCTTAAGTGATGTGCATTACCGAGAGGGCCCAAAGATACCTCTTCGACAATCGGAGTGACAAATCCTAATCTCGAAATACGCCAACCCAACATGTACCTTTGGAGACACCTGTAGAGCACCTTTATAATCACCCAGTTACGTTGTGACGTTTGGTAGCACACAAAGTGTTCCTCCGGCAAACGGGAGTTGCATAATCTCATAGTCATAGGAACATGTATAAGTCATGAAGAAAGCAATAGCAACATACTAAACGATCGGGTGCTAAGCTAATGGAATGGGTCATGTCAATCACATCATTCTCCTAATGATGTGATCCCATTAATCAAATGACAACACATGTCTATGGTTAGGAAACATAACCATCTTCGATCAACGAGCTAGTCAAGTAGAGGCATACTAGTGACGTTTAGTTTGTCTATGTATCCACACAAGTATTATGTTTCCAGTTAATACAATTCTAGCATGAATAATAAACATTTATCATGAAATAAGGAAATAAATAATAACTTTATTATGGTCTCTAGGGCATATTTCCTTCAGTCTCCCACTTGCACTAGAGTCAATAATCTAGTTCACATCGCCATGTGATCTAACATCAATAGTTCACATCTTTATGTGGTTAACACCCATAGTTCACATCGATATGTGACCAACACCCAAAGGGTTTACTAGAGTTAGTAATCTAGTTCACATCAGTATGTGATTAACACCCAAAGAGTACTAAGGTGTGATCATGTTTTGCTTGTGAGACAATTTTAGTCAACGGGTCTGTTATATTAAGATCCGTAAGTATTTTGAAAATATCTATGTCAACAATGCTCTGCACGGAGCTACTCTAGCTAATTGCTCCCACTTTCAATATGTATCTAGATCGAGACTTAGAGTCATCCAGATCGGTGTCAAAAATTGTATCGACGTAACCCTTTACGATGAACCTTTTTTGTTATGTCCATAATCGAGAAACATATCCTTATTTCACTAAGGATAATTTTGACCGCTGTCCAGTGATCTACTTCCTAGATCACTATTGTATTCCCTCGCTTAACACAGTGTAGGGTATACAATAGATCTGGTACACAGCATGGCATACTTTATAGAATCTATGGCTGAGGCATAGGGAATGACTTTCATTCTCTTTCTATCTTCTCCCATGGTCGGGCTTTGAGTCTTACTCAATTTCACACCTTGCAACACAGGCAAGAACTCTTTCTTTGACTGTTCCATTTTGAACTACTTCAAAATCTTGTCAAGTTATGTACTCATTGAAAAACTTATCAAGCGTCTTGATCTGTCTCTATAGATCTTGATGCTCAATATGTAAGCAGCTTCACCAAGGTCTTTCTTTAAAAAAAACTCCTTTCAAACACTCCTTTATGCTTTGCAGAATAATTCTACATTATTTCGGATTAGTAATATGTCATCTACATATAATATCAGAAATGCTACAGAGCTCCCACTCACTTTCTTGTAAATACAGGCTTCTCCAAAAGTCTGTACAAAACCAAATGCTTTGATCACATTATCAAAGCGTTTATTCCAACTCCGAGAGGCTTGCACCACTCCATAAATGGATCGCTGGAGCTTGCACACTTTGTTAGCTCCTTTGGATCGACAAAACCTTCCGGCTGCATCATATACAACTCTTCTTCCAGAAATCCATTCAGGAATGCAGTTTTGACATCCATCTGCCAAATTTCATAATCATAAAATGGGGCAATTGCTAACATGATTCAGACAGACTTAAGCATCGCTACGGGTGAGAAGGTCTCATGGTAGTCAATCCCTTGAACTTGTCGAAAACCTTTTGCGACAAGTCGAGCTTTGTAGACAGTAACATTACCGTCAGCGTCAGTCTTCTTCTTGAAGATCCATTTATTCTCAATTGCTTGCCGATCAACGGGCAAGTCAACCAAAGTCCACACTTTGTTCTCATACATGGATCCCATCTTAGATTTCATGGCTTCTAGCCATTTTGCAGAATCTGGGCTCACCATCGCTTCTTCATAGTTCGTAGGCTCATCATGATCTAGTAGCATGACTTCTAGAACAGGATTACCGTACCACTCTAGTGCGGATCTTACTCTGGTTGATCTACGAGGTTCGGTAGTAACTTGATCTGAAGTTTCATGATCATTATCATTAGCTTCATCACTAATTGGTGTAGGTGTCACAGAAACCGGTTTCTGTGATGTACTACTTTCCAATAAGGGAGCAGGTACAGTTACCTCATCAAGTTCTACTTTTCTCCCACTCACTTCTTTCGAGAGAAACTCCTTCTCTAGAAAGGATCCATTCTTAGCAACGAATGTCTTGCCTTCGGATCTGTGATAGAAGGTGTACCCAACAGTCTCCTTTGGGTATCCTATGAAGACATATTTCTCCGGTTTGGGTTTGAGCTTATCAGGATGAAACTTTTTCACATAAGCATCACAACCCAAAACTTTAAGAAACGACAACTTTGGTTTCTTGCCAAACCATAGTTCAGATTGTGTCGTCTCAACTGACTTAGATGGTGCCCTTTTTAACGTGAATGCAGCGTGCCCTTTTTAACGTGAATGCAGCTGTCTCTAATGCATAACCCCAAAACGATAGTGGTAGATCGGTAAGAGACATCATAGATTGCACTATATCCAATAAAGTACTGTTATGACGATCGGACACACCATTATGTTGTGGTGTTCCAGGTGGCATGAGTTTGTGAAACTATTCCACATTGTTTTAATTGAAGACCAAACTCGTAACTCAAATATTTGTCTTCGCGATCAGATCGTAGAAACCTTATTTTCTTGTCACGATGATTTTCCACTTCACCCTGAAATTATTTGTACTTTTCAAATGTTTCAGACTTATGTTTCATCAAGTAGATATACCCATATCTGCTCAAATCATCTGTGAAGGTCAGAAAATAATGATACCCACCGCGAGCTTCAACATTCATCGGACCACATACATCTGTATGTATGATCTCCAACAAATCTGTTGCTCTCTCCATAGTACCGGAGAACGGCGTTTTAGGCATCTTGCCCATGAGGCACGGCTCGCAAGTACCAAGTGATTCATAATCAAGTGGTTCCAAAAGTCCATCAGTATGGAGTTTCTTCATGCGCTTTACACCGATATGACCTAAACGGCAGTGCCACAAATAAGTTGCACTATCATTATTAACTTTGCATCTTTTGGCTTCAATATTATGAATATGTGTAACACTACGATCGAGATCCAGCGAACTATTTTCATTGGGTGTATGACCATCGAAGGTTTTATTCATGTAAACAGAACAACAATTATTCTCTGACTTTAATGAATAACCGTATTGCAATAAACATGATCAAATCATATTCATGCTCAACGCAAACACCAAATAACACTTATTTAGTTTTAACACTAATCCCGAAAGTATAGGGACTGTGCGATGATGATCATATCAATCTTGGAACTACTTCCAACACACATCGTCACCTCACCCTTTACTAGTTTCTGTTTATTCTGCAACTCCCGTTTTGAGTTACTACTCTTAGCAACTGAACCAATATCAAATGCCGAGGGGTTGCTATGAACACTAGTAAAGTACACATCAATAACACGTATATCCAATATACCTCTGTTTACTTTGCCATCCTTCTTATCCGCCAAATACTTGGGGCAGTTCCACTTCCAGTGACCAGTCCCTTTGCAGTAGAAGCATTTAGTCTCAGGCTTAGGATCAGACTTGGGCTTCTTCACTTGAGCAGCAACTTGCTTGCCGTTCTTCTTGAAGTTACCCTTCTTCCCTTTGCCCTTTTCTTGAAACTAGTGGCCTTGTCAACCATCAACACTTGATGTTTTTCTTGATTTCTACCTTCGTTGATTTCAGCATCACGAAGAGCTTGGGAGTTGTTTCTGTTATCCCTTGCATATTATAGTTCATCACGAAGTTCTACTAACTTGGTGATGGTGACTAGAGAATTCTGTCAATCACTATCTTATCTGGAAGATTAACTCCCACTTGATTCAAGCGATTGTAGTACCCAGACAATCTGAGCACATGCTCCCTATTTGAGCGATTCTCCTCCATCTTTTAGCTATAGAACTTGTTGGAGACTTCATATCTCTCAATTCGGGTATTTGCTTGAAATATTAACTTCAACTCCTGGAACATCTCATATGGTCCATGACGTTCAAAACGTCTTTGAAGTCCCGATTCTAAGCCGTTAAGCATGGTGCACTAAACTATCAAGTAGTCATCATATTAAGCTAGCTAAACGTTCATAACGTCTGCATCTGCTCCTGCAATAGGTCTGTCACCTAGCGGTGCATCAAGGACATAATTCTTCTGTGCATCAATGAGCATAAACCTCAGATCATGGATCCAATCCGCATCATTGCTACTAACATATTTGAACACAATTTTCTCTAGGAACATATCAAAATAAACATATGAAAGCAACAACGCGAGCTATTGATCTACAACATAGATATGCTAATACTACCAGGACTAAGTTCATGATAAATTAAAGTTCAATTAATCGTATTACTTAGGAACTCCCACTTAGATAGACATCCCTCTAATCCTCTAAGTGATCACGTGATCCAAATCAACTAAACCATGTCCGATCATCACGTGAGATGGAGTAGTTTCAATGGTGAACATCACTATGTTGATCATATCTACTATATGATTCACGCTCGACCTTTCGGTCTCCGTGTTCCGAGGCCATATCTGTTATATGCTAGGCTCGTCAAGTTTAACCTGAGTATTCCGCGTGTGTAACTGTTTTGCACCCGTTCTATTTGAACGTAGAGCCTATCACACCCGATCATCACGTGGTGTCTCAGCACGAAGAACTTTAGCAACGGTGCATACTCAGGAGAACACTTATACCTTGATAATTTAGTGAGAGATCATCTTATAAAGCTACCATCAATCAAAGCAAGATAAGATGCATAAAGGATAAACATCACATGCAATCAATATATGTGACATGATATGGCCATAATCATCTTGCGCCTTTGATCTCCATCTCCAAAGTACCGTCACGATCTCTATCGTCACCGGCATGACACCATGATCTCCATCATCTTGATCTATATCAATGTGTCGTCACATGGTCGTCTCGCCAACTATTGCTCTTGCAACTATTGCTATTGCACATCGATAAAATAAAGCAATTATTTGGCGCTTGCATCTTATGCAATAAAAAGACAACCATAAGGCTTCTGCCAGTTGCCGATAACTTCAACAAAACATGATCGTGTCATACAATAAAATTTAGCATCATGTCTTGACCATATCACATCACAACATGCCCTGCAAAAACAAGTTAGACGTCCTCTAGTTTGTTTGTTGCAAGTTTTACGTGGTTGGTACGGGCTTAAGCAAGAACCAATCTTACCTATGCATCAAAAACCACAACGATAGTGTGTCAAGTTGGTGTTGTTTTAACCTTCGCAAGGACCGGGCGTAACCACACTCGGTTCAACTAAAGTTGGAGAAACTGACACCCGCCAACCACCTGTGTGCAAAGCATGTCGGTAGAACCAGTCTCGCGTAAGCGTACGCGTAATGTCGGTCCGGGCCACTTCATCCAACAATACCGCCGAACCAAAGTATGACATGTTGGTAAGCAGTATGACTTATATCGCCCACAACTCACTTGTGTTCTACTCGTGCAAATAACATCAACACATAAAACCTAGGCTCGGATGCCACAGTTGGGGAACGTAGTAATTTCAAAAAATTTCCTACGCACACGCAATATCATGGTGATGCATAGCGTAGTCTACGTACCCTCGTAGACCGACAGTACCCTCGTAGACCAAGAGGGGAGAGTGTAGTCTACGTACGCTCGTAGACCGACAGAGGAAGCGTTATGACAATGCGGTTGATATAGTCATACGTCTTCATGGCCCGACCGATCAAGCACCGAAACTACGGCACCTCCGAGTTCTTGCACATGTTCAGCTCGATGACGATCCCCGGACTCCGATCCAGCAAAGTGTCGGGGAAGAGTTCTGTCAGCACGACGGCGTGGTGACGATCTTGATGTTCTACCATCACAGGGCTTCGCCTAAGCACCGCTACAATATTATCGAGGATTATGGTGGAGGGGGGCACCGCACACGACTAAGAGAACGATCACGAAGATCAACTTGTGTGTCTAGAGGTGCCCCCCTAGCCCCGTATATAAAGGAGCAAGGGGGGAGGCCGGTCGGCCCTTGGGGCGCGCCAAGGAGGAGGAGTCCTCTTCCTAGTAGGAGTAGGACTCCCCTCTTTCCTACTCCTACTAGGAGGGGGAAAGGAAGGGGGAGAGGGAGAAGGAAAGGGGGCGCCCCCCCTCTCCTAGTCCAATTCGGACTAGAGGGGGAGGGGGCGCGGCCCACCCTGGCCGCCCCTCTCTCTCCACTAGGGCCCATATAGCCCATTACTTCTCCGGGGGGGGGGGGGTTCCGGTAACCCTCCGGCACTCCGATTTTCTTCGAAATCACCCGGAACACTTCCGGTGTCCGAATATAGCCGTCCAGTATATGAATCTTTGTGTCTCGACCATTTCGAGACTCCTCGTCATGTCCATGATCACATCCGGGACTCCGACAAACTTCGGTACATCAAAATATATAAACTCATAATGAAACTGTCATCGTAACATTAAGCGTGCGGACCCTACGGGTTCGAGAACAATGTAGACATGACCGAGACATGTCTCCGGTCAATAACCAATAGCGGAACCTGGATGCTCATATTGGCTCCCACATATTCTACGAAGATCTTTTATCGATCAGACCGCATAACAACATACTTTGTTCCCTTTGTCATCGGTATGTTACTTGCCCGAGATTCGATCGTCGGTATCTCAATACCTAGTTCAATCTCGTTACCGGCAAGTCTCTTTACTCGTTCTGCAATACATCATCTCGCAACTAACTCATTAGTTGCATTGATTGCAAGGCTTAAGTGATGTGCATTACCGAGAGGGCCCAGAGATACCTCTTCGATAATCGGAGTGACAAATCCTAATCTCAAAATACGCCGACCTAACATGTACCTTTGGAGACACCTGTAGAGCACCTTTATAATCACCCAGTTACGTTGTGACGTTTGGTAGCACACAAAGTGTTCCTCCGGCAAACGGGAGTTGCATAATCTCATAGTCATAGGAACATGTATAAGTCATGAAGAAAGCAATAGCAACATACTAAACGATCGGGTGCTAAGCTAATGGAATGGGTCATGTCAATCACATCATTCTCCTAATGATGTGATCCCGTTAATCAAATGACAACACATGTCTATGGTTAGGAAACATAACCATCTTCGATAAACGAGCTAGTCAAGTAGAGGCATACTAGTGACGTTTAGTTTGTCTATGTATTCACACAAGTATTATGTTTCCGGCTAATACAATTCTAGCATGAATAATAAACATTTATCATGAAATAAGGAAATAAATAATAACTTTATTATTGTCTGTAGGGCATATTTCCTTCAGGGCGCGCCCCCTACCTCGTGGGCCCCCTGTTGCCTCTCCGACTCCAACTCCACCTCCATATATTGAGTTTCGATGAGAAAAAAAATCAGAGAGAAGAAATCATCGCATTTTACGATACGGAGCCGCCGCCAAGTCCTAAAACCTCTCGGGAGGGCTGATCTGGAGTCCGTTCGGGGCTCCGGAGAGGGGAATCCGTCACCATCGTCATCATAAACCATCCTCCATCACCAATTTCATGATGCTCACCGCCGTGCGTGAGTAATTCCATCATAGGCTTGCTGGACGGTGATGGGTTGGATGGGATCTATCATGTAATCGAGTTAGTTTTGTTAGGGTTTGATCCCTAGTGTCGACTATGTTCTGAGATTGATGTTGCTATGACTTTGCTATGCTTAATGCTTGTCACTAGGGCACGAGTGCCATGATTTCAGATCTGAACCTATTATGTTTTCATCAATATATGAGAGTTCTAGATCCTATCTTGCAAGTCTATAGTCACCTATTATGTGTTATGATCCATTAACCCCGAAGTGACAATAGTCGGGATACTTACCGGTGATGACCGTAGTTTGAGGAGTTCATGTATTCACTATGTGTTAATGCTTTGTTCCGGTTCTCTATTAAAAGGAGGCCTTAATATCCCTTAGTTTCCGTAAGGACCCCGCTGCCACGGGAGGGTAGGATAAAAGATGTCATGCAAGTTCTTTTCCATAAGCATGTATGACTATATTCGGAATACATGCCTACATTATATCAATGAATTGGAGCTAGTTCTGTGTCACCCTAGGTTATGATTGTTACATGATGAACCACATCCGGCATAATTCTCCATCACCGATCCATTGCCTACGAGCTTTCCATATATTGTGCTTCGCTTATTTACTTTTCCGTTGCTATTGCTATCATCACTACAAAATACCAAAAAACATTGCTTTTACTACTGTTACCTTTTGCTACTGTTACCACTACTATCATATTACTTTGCTACACTTTGCTGCAGATATTAAGTTTCCAGGTGTGGTTGAATTGACAACTCAGCTGCTAATACTTGAGAATATTCTTTGGCTCCCCTTGTGTCGAATCAATAAATTTGGGTTGAATACTCTACCCTTGAAAATTGTTGCGATCCCCTATACTTGTGGGTTATCACTTGCCTAGTGGATAAATGGATTCATGCATAGTACTATGGGGGCCCCATTAGATGTCATGTCTACTCGACGCCCAATTAAATGGCTTTCGATGTCATGTCAAGCATCGGGAAAATTACAGGTGATGCGAAGCTTTCCATTCTCCCATAATACGGGCTTCCGAGAGCCCTTGGATCTGAGATCGAACGGTTGCATGGCGTGATTCTAGTCCTATGGGTGAATATCCTATCCTAGAGGGTTATTCTGCAAATTTTCAGCAACTTAGCAAGCGACCATTCGATCTCAGATCCAAGGGCTGCCAGCAACCCGTATCATGGTTGCGCCTACCACGACCATCGCCTCGCTCGCGCGGCCGTGCCCTTTGAGATTTAACACAGTGCGTTAGGCTATCTGATGTTGGCATGTCATACATAGTCATCACTTAGTCACTCATACAACAAGGTTAGCTATAAGGTTGTCTATAAGAGTATTTTTGTTTACTTCTCTCTATCTCTTTCTTCGTAGTATTTATTGCATTTGCCAAGGAGTGAACTCTTCCAATGAAATGGTGCTTAGATGAGGTGCTATGGGCATTAAATGGCTTAGCAACTCAAGTCCCCAATGCATAGGTGCTTAGTTTTTTGTTGCTAAGTTTGCTTCATCTATGTACACACGCTTATCACCGTTTCTTCCTGGGGTCACCAAACTAGTGTGTCTCTTCTTAATTAACTTGCCACATCAGACTTTATACCTATGTGGCAGGCTTAGCACCTGTAGGATCAAGTACAATAGTGGGCTATAAGGCCGCTTTACATGGCATTTTTGCATATCTGGGGGAAAGAGGCAAGGAAAAAGTGGAGGAGTGGGCTCTCAAGCAAGAGCCAGCCTCTACATGGTGGAGCATCGGGAGAGGCACCTGTATGGAGATGGTCAGGAATCGGGAGACTCAAGCTGGTCGTAGCGCCGCAGTTAAAATGATAATGGCAAGTCAAATCACCGGGCCCCACCTGTCCAGCAGTAACTCACTGTCAAATCACACCGCCCTACGTTTGCAACAGCCTACTCGCTCATCTTCTCGCATCTCTGTCGAACCGACTAGGCGGAACTGTCCCGCCTACCGCGCGGGAACAGCCCCGCCCTTGACTTTTAAATAGTACAGGATACTAATTTTGTATCCATGGATTGTGCCATGGAGCAAAGCCTCAAGAAAATGGCGGTACACATGTACGGAGTATACAACACGCCCATCGCGTTCACGTCGCACCCTAGACGGTCGGTCGGTCTGGCACGCTGCTCTCCGAATGGAACGCGCGTCATATTGTGTTTGCACACACATGTGGGACCGTAGTTGAGAACCGACCATAGGCACACTCCCCGGCCCCACAAGTTGGGTGAGTTAGTAGAAGTAGTACATACGTTGGTACCTGGACGATCCCTGCAAGACACGGAAGATCAGTTCGTCCATGCATGTGACCAGACTCCAGCAGACACGCCTGGATTGGCTATCGTCTACATATCGTGCAGGTTGTGTTGTACATGGCTGTAGTTCTTGTGAGAAATCTAAAAAAGGTTTCTTGTCATCTTGCAAAATTAGGTGTCATGTGCTTAGGATCACTACGAGGGTTAAACAGCGACAACTGAGTTGGGCTAGTCATTAGGGGCACATGCACGAAGACTACTCGGCTGCCATCTAGGTCAAGCCGGCTATGTTAACTAGGACATCTATCGACAGACCCCTTTTCTACGAGTTTATCTTTAATTTGAGCTTTGATCCTCGTCTAGTTTGTCCGTCGGGATTCATCTTGTCTCCTTTGGGCAGTGAGGTTATGATTTCTTGTCATGTGGAATTTTTTCGTGTTATATGTTATAATACGGTGCTTCAGATCAAAATGACGACAACTGCGCCTCTGGGGCACGTGCATGAAGACTTCTTGATAGTCATTGCCAAGGTCAAGCCGGCTCCGGCCGGTAGACAAAAGAAAACTAGTACTCCACTATATAGGCAGGAGCCTCCGTGCTTGCTTGATAGTGTTGCTCTCTTCACACTGTGTCGTCCTCTCCAGATCTAAACACGACAGCGGTGGCCACACACACTCTCTCTCTACTCACTGCTAGTCACAGATCCATCCGGATCCTCTCCGCCAAGGAAGGTGAGAAGGTGCAACGTTCATGCGGTCATCCTCGGTGACGGCTCTTACCCACTACCGGCGCATCCCGATCAGTGTGCCTTGCAATTCTCTCCCAAGCATCGCTGGCGAGGGAGGGCCTCCCACCCCTTCTTCCTAGCTGCCATAGTGTGGGCAGATCCGGTCTCCCGCCGCCCACCTAGCGACATCCCGGCGACCCTTAGGTATAACTTCCTTTGAAACCGGCCTTGATCTACTTCCCGAGCTCTTGACGTTGCTGCATTTGTATCTTTTACTATTTCTCAGCCCCCTCGTGTAGATAGGATCGATCGGCTGTTGGAAAACCACCTAATTTTTTACCGTTAAGAGGTAAAACTAGTTCATGCACTCGAATCTAGTAGTACTTAGTTCAAACAAGGAAGAACGGGGGTGGGGGTGGGGGAAGATTTGTTACCTGAATCTAGGACTTGGTCGAAAGAGGAAATAATGGGGGCGAAAAGTAGCAGAGACTGGCTATCCAACTGGTCTCTAGGTCTAATAGGGAAATAAAGGGAACGCAGTACAAACTCAATATAAACCCAATCTATTGGTTGAAAAAGGAAAGAAAGTGGGGACTGGGGGACAAGTCAACAGAGTATGTCCAACACTAGATTTTCTAGCCTCACATAGTATAAGGTGGCTATATACCGAACGAAAATGGGACCAACCCAGATATCCTCTTCTGATGTTTGTTGCCCCGAGCCGCTCTTATGTAATGCCACTAGTAAAATGTATCAGTCGCACTGTTAAAAGTAAGGACACATTAAACCAATGTTTTTTCAATGTAATGCCTCCAGTAATATGAATCAATGGCCCTTTTTTTCATGTCCTGCTAAATTTCCCATTAAGATAAGTTGCTTCTTGTCGTTAGAGATGCAACTGCCCCGGTCCGCCTACTCTCGAGGAGCTTCACGACCAACCTTGATGTTGCTCAATTTTATTGCAGCTAATGAAGAAGAAGCTCTGTGGGTTTCGTTTTCTGATGGAAATGGAACCGGGGTTGGAGCCCTTTTCTTAAAAAAGAAGAAGAAGAAGCTGCTAGCTCATGGGACATTGCTTCATTTTAGGTGAACTGCACCAAAAGGTCCCATGAATTGAATCATCCATGTTGGTGACGGGTGTCATCCCTTCTACGATGGCGTTGACTGCAGATATGGTTCCCATCACGAGGTATGTTCCTTTTTGGTCTGACCGTTTGCCAAAGATCATGCATGTTGATCCTGCTCTTGTGCTACTGTTTTGGCACTGCCATGATAAAGCAGTAATGTTATTATTTTGCACCTTAATCTAGTGGCACTATTAATTTGAGGCAATGTTTTGGCACCGCTAGTGCCACTGTTTTTTTATATATCGAAAGAGGGGGTTCCCGCCGATTTCATTAAAGACACCCAACCATAGAGAACCATTATCCAACAACATCTCAGTGTAAACGGGCAGTTATGCAACTACTACTAGAACAGACTGAGTACTAGCAGGAGACAAGTTCGCCACTGATACATCTTCGTCGTATCTACTTTTCCAAACACTTTTTCCCTTCTTTTGGACTCTAACTTGTATGATTTGAATGGAACTAACCCGGACTGACGCTGTTTTCAGCAGAATTGCCATGGTGTTGTTTTATGTGCAGAAAAAAAATATTCTCGGAATGACCTGAAACTCCACGGAACATCTTAGAAAAAATAATAAAAAAATCCTCGCCAAAGATGAAGACCAGGGGGTCCACACCCTTCTCACGAGGGTGGGGGCGCCCCCTAGGGCGCGCCCCCTACCTCGTGGGCCCCCTGGAAACCCTCCGACGCCAACTTCAACTCTATACATTTGCTTTCGAAGAGAAAAAATCAGAGAGAAGAAATCATCGCGTTTTACGATACGGAGCCGCCGCCAAGCCCTTAAACCTCTCGGGAGGGCTGATCTGGAGTCCGTTCGGGGCTCCGGAGAAGGGGATTCGTCGCCGACGTCATCATCAACCATCCTCCATCACCAATTTCATGATGCTCATCGCCGTGTGTGAGTAATTCCATCGTAGGCTTGCTGGATGGTGATGGGTTGGATGAGATTTATCATGTAATCAAGTTAGTTTGTTAGGGTTTGATCCCTAGTATCCACTATGTTCTGAGATTGATGTTGCTATTGATGAAGCTATGTACCGAGGGTAGGGGCATGGACCTGTCCTAAGTACCCTACCCAAGGACATCCCTAGAAGAAGTCACCTTTCAATCGACTTGGAGGTATCCCACTCGACGGATTCAAGACACTCGACCACGAAGCAATCACTCGACCAAGATCCAACCACTCCACTGCTAGGAGATCTAAAGTCACCCTGCATGCAAACGGTCGGTCATTAAGTAGCTTTTAGGGTCATCATAACACTTTATTAGGGGCGTTACCAGTAACCCCCAGTCTTAATGTACTTTAAACCTTGCATTACCGAGGGCTGGAGGGGCCTGGCGAACTCTATATAAGCCACCCCCTCCTCAGTATCAAGGGTTGGCACCCCTGTTATTCATACACACATAATTCAGTCGACCGCCTCCGGGCACCGAGATGTAGGGCAGTTACTTCCTCCGAGAAGGGCCTGAACTCGTAATCCTCGTGTGCTTACAACTCCTCCATAGCTAAGATCTAGCCTCTCCATACGTTTCAGTTCCTCAGTATCAATGCTTTGTTCCAGTTCTCTATTAAAAGGAGGCCTTAATATCCCTTAGTTTCCAATAGGACCCCGCTGCCACGGGTGGGTAGGACAAAAGATGTCATGCAAGTTCTTTTCCATAAGCACGTATGACTATATATGGAATACATGCCTACATTACATTGATGAATTGGAGCTAGTTCTGTGTCACCCTATGTTATGACTGTTACATGATGAACCACATCCGGCATAATTATCCATCACTGATCCGGTGCCTACGAGTTTTCCATATACTGGTCCTCGCTTATTTACTTTCCCGCTGCCACTATTACAATCACTACAAAATACCAAAAATATTACTTTTGCTGTCTTTACTTTTGTTGCCGCTACCACCACTATCATATTACTTTGCTACTAAACACTTTGCTGCAGATACTAAGTTTCCAGGTGTGGTTGAATTGACAACTCAGCTGCTAATACTTGAGAATATTCTTTGGCTCCCCTTGTGTCGAATCAATAAATTTGGGCTGAATACTCTACCCTCGAAAGCTGTTGCGATCCCCTATACTTGTGGGTTATCAAGACTAATTTCTGGCGCTGTTGCCGGGGAGCATAGCTCTATTCTTTGAGTCACTTGGGATTTATTTCTGCTGGACACTATGAAGAACTTGAGAGATCCAAAAACCAAGATCTATCCCTCAACTACGAGGGGAGGTATGGAACTGCCATCTAGCTCTGCACTTGATTCACCTTCTGTTATGAGTAAGTTTGCGACACCTACACCTGCTTCTTCTATTCGTTCTGATATGTCACAAGTTATTGATGATGCCACTTCTGCTATGCATGATACTTATGATGAAACTGCTTCTATGCCTGATACTACTGTGCCCCTTGGTGAATTTCTTGATGAACAAATTGCTAGGGCTAGAGAAAAATATATTGAATCTGAATACGATGATGATAGTGATGATGAAAATATGCCTGTTATTCCTAAGGGCTATCTTTTTGATATGGAATCTTCTGCTGCTATTTTAGCTTGCAAAGATAAATATGAGCTTAAGAGGTTATTAATTAAATGGAACAAAGAATCACTTAGAGATAAAATGAAACCCGACCCTGCTTTTGCTACTTCACCTATATGTGTTCCTGATAAGGATTATGAATTCTCTGTTAATCCTGATATAATTACTTTGGTTGAATCTGATCCGTTTTATGGCTATGAATTTGAAACTGTTGTGAAACATCTTACTAAGTTAAATGATATAGCTGCCCTGTTCACTAATGATGAGAGATCGCGTTACTTTTATATACTCAAAATATTTCCGTTCTCATTAAAGGGTGATGCTAAGATATGGTTTAATTCTCTTGATCCTGGTTGTGTGCGTAGTCCCCAGGATATGATTTATTACTTCTCTGCTAAATATTTCCCTGCTCATAAGAAACAAGCTGCTTTGAGGGAAATATACAACTTTGTGCAAATTAAAGAAGAGAGTCTCCCACAAGCTTGGGGGAGGATTCTCAAGTTACTTAATGCTTTGCCTGATCATCCTCTTAAGAAACCTGAAATACTTGATATATTTTATAATGGACTAACCGATGCTTCCAGAGATTACCTAGATAGTTGTGTTGGTTCTCTTTTCAGGGAAAGAACACCGGATGAAGCTGAAATCCTATTGAATAATATGTTGACAAATGAAAATATTTGGGCACCTCCTGAGCCAGCTCCTGAGCCAACTCCTGCTCCAATTACTGAACCTATTCCTAAACCAACTCCGAAGAAGAGAGGTGTTCTATTTCTCAGTCCCGAAGATATGCAAGAGGCAAAGAAATCTATGAAAGAAAAAGGTATTAAAGCTGAAGACATTAAGAATTTACCTCCTATAGAAGAAATACATGGTCTTAATTCACCGCCTGTTGAAGAAACATATGAACTTAATTCTTTATTTATTGAAGAACCTCCTGATCCCGATATCCCGACACAGGTAGTAAAGGTAAATTCTCTCTATAGATATGACAAAGCTGAAGTCCCTCCTACTAAAATTGCTAGTCAGTGCTTGGATGAGTTTGATAACTTTATGTTTAAGCAAGATGACTTCAATGCTTATTCTGGTAGACAATTAAAGGAAAATGCCTATATGATTAGACGCTTGGGTGATTATATGGCTAATATTAAAGGTGAACTTAAACTTGTTAGCAAACATGCTTCTATGGTTACCACTCAAGTAGAACAAGTACTGAAGGCTCAAAAAGAAGTGCTTAATGAAATGAATAGTAAGAAAAATGATTATGCTGTTAGAGTGGCTACTAGAACTGGTAGAATGACTCAGGAACCTTTGTATCCTGAAGGGCACCCTAAGACAATCGAGCAAGATTCTCAAAGAAATAATATTGATGTTCCTAGTTCTTCTAAAAAGAGGAAGAAGAAAAATGATAGAACTGTGCAAACTTCTAGTGAACCTATTAATGAACCACTTGATAATCCAAATGATATTTCTATGTCTGATGCTGAAACACAATCTGGTAATGAACCTAAACCTAATGAAAATATTGATAATGGTGTTCATGATGATGCTCAACCTAGTAATGGCAATGATGTAGAAATTGAACCTGCTGTTGATCTTGATAACCCACAATCAAAGAATCAACGTAATGATAAAAGAGACTTTGTTGCTAGGAAACATGGTAAAGAAAGGGAACCATGGGTTCAGAAACCCATGCCTTTTCCTCCGAAACCATCCAAGAAAAAGGATGATGAGGATTTTGAGCGCTTTGCTGAAATGATTAAGCCTATCTTTTTGCATATGAGATTAACTGATGTGGTCAAAACAAATCCTTATGCTAAATATATGAAGGATATCATTACTAATAAAAGAAAGATACCAGAAGCTGAAATTTCCACCATGCTTGCTAATTATACTTTTAAGGGTGGAATACAAAGAAACTTGGAGACCCCGGAGTACCTACTATACCTTGCTCCATTAAAAGAAATTATATTAAAACTGCTTTATGTGATCTTGGAGCCGGTGTTAGTGTTATGCCTCTCTCTTTATATCATAGACTTGACTTGAATAATCTGACACCTACCGAAATATCGTTACAAATGGCTGATAAATCAATTGCTATACCTGTCGGTATCTGTGAGGATGTGCCTGTTGTGGTTGCAAATGTTACTATTTTAACGGACTTTGTTATTCTTGATATTCCCCAGGATGATAGTATGTCTATTATTCTTGGAAGACCTTTTCTCAATACTGCAGGGGCTGTTATTGATTGCAACAAAGGCAATGTCACTTTTCATGTTAATGGTAATGAGCATACGGTACACTTTCCGAGGAAACAACCTCAAGTTCATAGTATCAACTCTATTGGAAAAATTCCATCGATTATATTTGGAGGTTTTGAATTTCCTCTTCCTACTGTCAAGAAGAAATATGGTATTCTTATCATTGGGGATGTGCATATCCCCGTTGAGGTAACTTAGTGTTATTCAAAATTTCTCCAGTTTCATGATTATCGGAATGAGTTTGTTAACAAGACTTGATCAACCTTGTTAGTGGATTCTTTTTGGTGAGAATGAGATGGATGAAACTAGAAGCACAACCTTCTGTACCCCACTTTTACTTTTTGTTATTTATATTAAATAAAGTAAAAATAGTATTTTCTGTCTGTTTCCTGACTTATCCGTGCAATATAAAAATATCCCGAAAATAGAAGTCCTCAGAATGCCATGCCATTTTAATATGATTTTTTCGGGAATATTTGAGGATTTACTGTTCAAAAATTACCGCGGGAGGAGCTGCCTGTAACACCCTTGATGCGACTATGTCTTCCACGTGTCGAGGCACGACTTAGAGGCATAATCGCATTGAAGGCATATGTCGCAAGTTAGGCAATCTTCACAACATCCCATGTAATATGAATAATAAAGGGGAGATAACATAGTTGGCTTACACTCGCCACGTCAATCAAGTACATAATTAACATTACATCATCCAAACACTCATGGCCCGACTACGGCGCCAAAATAAAAGATAACCCAACATGTGACACGGTCCCGATCACCCCCAACTGGGCACCACTACTGATCATCAGGAAAGGAAACATAGTAACGTTGAGAGTCTTCATCGAACTCCCACTTGAGCTCGAGCGCGTCACCTGGAACGGAATCATCAGGCCCTGCATCTGGTGTAATAGTAATCTGTGAGCCACAGGGAGTTAGCAATCTCGCACCCTCACGATCAAGACTATTTAAGCTTATAGGTATGACAAGGCTAATATATGTGGAGCTGCAGCAAGCGACTAGCAAATATGGTGGCTAACTTATTCGCAAAAGAGAGTGAGAAGAGGAGGCAAAGCGCGAGCGTGAAACTAGAGAACAACCTGCGCAAGCATTACTCCAACACCGTGTCCACTTCCCGAACTCCGCCGAGAAGAGGCCATCACGGTAACACACTCAGTTGATTCATTTTAATTAAGTTAAGGTTCAAGTTATCTACAACCAGACATTAACAAATTCCCATCTGCCCATAACCGCGGGCACGTCTTTCGAAAGTTCAAATCCCTGCAGGGGAGTCCCAACTTAGCCCATAACAAGCTCTCACGGTCAATGAAGGAATAGACCTCCTCCCAAGACGTTCTGATCAGACTCGGTATCTCGGTTACTCAAGACACTTCGACAGGTTAAAACAAGACCAGCAACACCGCCCGAATGTGCCGACAAATCCCGATAGGAGCTGCACATATCTCTTTCTCAGGGCACACTCAGATGAGACATCCTACGAGTAAAACCAACCCTCAAGTTGCCCCAAGGTGGCCCCGCAGTCGACTCGGTCGGACCAACACTCAGAGGAGCACTGGCCCGAGGGGGGGGGGTTAAAAATAAGATGACCCTCGGGCTCTGGAAACCCAAGGGAAAAAGAGGCTAGGTGGAAAATGGTAAAACCAAGGTTGGGCATTGCTGGAAAAGCTTTAATCAAGGCGAACTATCAAGGGGTTCCCATTATAACCCAACCGCGTAAGAAACGCAAAATACGGGAACATAACATCGATATGACGGAAACTAGGGCGGCAAGAGTGAAACAAAACACTAGGCGAGAGGCCGAGCCTTCCACCCTTTACCAAGTGTATAGATGCATTAAGATAACAAGATAATATAATGATATCCCAACAAGTAAATAAATGTTCCAACAAGGAACGGCCTCCAATATTCACCTGCAACTAGCAACGCTATAAGAGGGGCTGAGCAAAGCGGTAACATAGCCAATCAACGGTTTGCTAGGACATGGTGGGTTAGAGGTTTGACATGGCAATTTGGGAGGCTTGAAATCAAGTGGTAGGCATCATAGCATTGGCATAGCAAAAGAGCGAGCAAACTAGCATAGCAAAGATAGTAGTGATTTCTTGGGTATGATCATCTTGCCTGCACAGTTGTCAGAGTTGACTGGATCCTCGAAAACAAACTCAACGGGCTCCTCGTTAGCAAACTCGTCTCCCGGCTCTACCCAAGCAAGACAAACAAGCAACAAGGACACAATCAACCACGTGCAAGACTCAAACGATATGATGCAATGATGGTATGCTATGCGGGATGCGATGCGGGATGCATATGCAAGATATGACAGGAAATGCAAGAACCTGGCCTCAACTTGGAAATCCAAGTTTGTCACTGGAAAGATGAGATGAAATCGCTTGAAAACGATATAAAGAACGCCGGAATCAGAGTTAGGGTTTGGCAAGCGATTCAAATATGACACTGGTCTGCGATTTACAGCAAGTAGCCATCTAAATGCAATGAGATGAACATGCTACAACACTCAAACATAACAACAAATACATGGAAGGGATGCATTCAAGATGCTTAACAAAAGTCTAGCACTGAGCTACGACCAATTCATCCATTAACAGGTTCAAACAAGCATGGCAAAAATGCATATGGCAAACAGATCTCAGACTTGGTGAAATTAACACTTGTCTGGAATTTCAGATCAGATAGCCCTCTTCGGAGCAACAAAACTACATGCTACAGGACCTGAACATGGAAAAGTAAAGCATGGCATGGAGCTACTCAAAGATATTAACAACAGTCCCTTAGTGACCTTGAGCCAAAAGGGATCAGAAAATACAATTGCAAGCATGCGAACATATCAAAAACATAATCAGTTTGCAGACTTAGTGAAAACTGGCACATGCTGAAACATATCTCAAGTAGGCATGTTTACGAGCTCGATGCACTCAATACGGAGCAAGTCATGATAAGCTAAGCATACATCCATCAAGAATACACAAAATGCAAGCTAGACATGGCAAGAACAATAGCATAGCATGCACGGGTCAACTATAACATCATCGGCAAAATTGCAAACAAGTTGACAATCTGCCCAGATTCACAACGTAGCAAAAGTAGAGCTCGATTGACTCAAGCTAGGGTGCTCTATAATTGCAAACAAAGACATGGATGGATAGAGCACTACAATATTAACAAAACATCCTTACTGATCATCTTCAAAAGAGGTACGGATCACTAGGAAACAACATGAACATATGACCATATGAGATAAACAGCTCAAGGACTTAGTGGAAATGCTAAGTCCCTGAAAACAGAATTACCAAGTGCCTCACTTTGCAAGCTTGTGCTAGTCACCACACACATCACAAAAATACATGGGTTGCACCTCTGGAAAGATGACAAAACCCTCAACTAAACATATGTAGAGCATGAGGGCATATCATGCACACAATAATCATGGCAAAAATGACAAAAAGCTAAATGAAGCAGCAGATCTGACAATTAACTCAAGTAGCCCTCTTATAACAGCATTTCGGGCATCAAGATGAACTCAAATGAAAATGATGCAATGGAATGAAATGATGTACTCTCTGAGATGAACATTTTGATATGCTATATTCCCAAAACGGAGTTACGGATGCGGAGATATAACATGATGAAGATGGGCACATGGATTAGGGACTTAGGGGAAAAAATCGGGTCAACCCTAGTATTCCAGATCTGGATCGGGGGCATGCAATCCGAGGCGGCGGCGCTGCTCGCCGGGGAAGCTCGTCAGCGTCGATGGCCGCGGTGGCCGGAGTGGAGAGGAGACCGGAGCCGGGGCTTGGGGGCGTCGCCTGTGACCTCCTGCGGCGGCGCGCGAGGCAGTGGCTCGGGGCGGCGACCCCGACGACAAGGCGGCGTGGCGGATTGGGGCGGCGGCGGCGGACGGCTGGGCAGCGCCGGCGGATCTGCGGAGGAGGGGCGCGGGGCGCGCGGCCCGGTAGGCGGCTCGGGCGGGCCCTCCGCGGGCCGCGGAGGGCTTCGGCGGCGCCTGTGGAGAGAGAGGGAGGCGGCATACGGGAGGCTGCCACGTGGCGGCAGACACGGTAGCGGACACGTCCGTCGGTGGAGGGAAACATCCGGCGGCGCGAGGGGAGGTTAGGGTAGGGTTTGATCCGGAATTTTCGGGGAGGAGGCTATATTTATAGGTAGAGGGAGCTAGGAGAGTCCAAATGAGGTGCAGTTTTCGGCCACGCGATCGTGATCGAACGCTCTAGATGATGGAGAAGGCTTAGGTGGGTTTTGGGCCAAATTGGAGGGGTGTTGGGCTGCAACACACATGAGGCCTTTTTGGTCCCTCGGTTAACCGTTGTAGTATCAAACGAAGTCCAAATGGTACGAAACTTGACAGGCGGTCTACCGGTAGTAAACCAAGGCCGCTTGGCAAGTCTCGGTCCAATCAGGAAATGTTTAATCCCCACACACGAAAGAAAGCTAGAAATGACCACCGGAGGAGAACGAAGCGCCAGAATGCAAAACGGACAACGGGGAAAATGCTCGAATGCATGAGATGAACACATATGCAAATGCAATGCACTTGATGACATGATATGAGATGCATGACAACGATAACAACACACGGAGACAAAGACCCAAACCCGAGAAAATAAAATAACTTAACGCCGGAAACAGCAAGAGTTGGAGTACAAATTGGGAAAGTTACATCCGGGGTGTTACAACACTCCACCACTACGAAAGGATCTCGGCCCGAGATCTAGAATGGCACCGGAGGAACAACAGAAGAGAAAGAGGAGAGGTAAAACTAAATTGCTTCTTTGACAAATGAGTGAAACCAAAGAACCTTGAAAGGTTAAGCCATTTCCGATAATAGAATAGACGGGGATGAACGAAGTTGAAAACATTCCGTTAGGAAAAGAAACATGGAAGAACAAATTCGAACAGCAGTCCGGATATCAAGATGAAGAAAGCTTGAGCTCCTTAGAAAAGAATGTCGATGAAAACTTCGAGAAGGAATTAAATCCTTGATGAATCCATCATGTAGAACCTTCATGAAGAACTCCGGTAATAAAAGAATAAAAAGAAAGAGAAATTGAAAACACAAGGTGAACCCTTGCAATGATTTAGATGGATATCCGTGATAATTAGAGCTTGGAACTCCGGGAAAGAAAAGACAAGGCATCTCGAACTGAGAATATGATATGAAGAACCACTCCAGAAAAAAAAGAATTAATCACTTGGATGGAACAAGAATAAGAATTATGTTATTCGTATCCTTCATCAATTTAATTGCTCACAAGCAATGGATTTGGCATACTACTTATCCTCGTAGAAAGATTAAGAGAGATATAGCGCAAACTTGAGAAGATCTTCAACGAAACACCGGGAAGAATTAGCAAATACACAAAGATGCTTGAGAGGATTTAGATACATTAGAACGAAGAGATCACGAGCCGATTAAAAATTACATGAACGAAGCACCGGTAAATTTTGGAGAATGATAGCTGAAAGCTGAGAATGAATAAATCTTAGATGATGGGCTCCGGATGAACAAACTGAAAAGGCTCCTGAATTGCTACGGATGGATAAAAAAGAATTCTCACAATCAAACAATTATGAGAGGATGGCCTCGAACTAGAACCATGAATCTCTGAGAGAGCGGATAAGATATGGAGGAAAAACTCTTCTTCGGTCATCAAAATCTGAGAATTACGACGAGAAACACCACCAAGAATTATTTAGACACTCCGGAATGAAGAATGTAAAGGTTGAGCCAACGATGACAAGAATTTGACAGATCTTGGAGAAAACATTTGACTGATGATAAATCATTCTTATGTCAAACTTTAGAAAAGAATTTGAGAAGCTCCTGAAAAATAAGAAGAGTCAGGTAAGATCCTGGGAAAAGACCTGTGGGTTAGGGACCACTCAAAAGAAACACCGTTGAAATGATTACTTGAAAAGAGATATTGCACCAGTTGAATTAAATGGCATGAATGAGATAGCAATCTCGAAAGAGCTTGAACGAATGCAGAGTGGAAACACGAATCTTCGAGATATCTTGAGAACTCCGGAACAATAGAATAGTGAGAAGTGAATGAATATGAGCAGCACCGGCATGATAGGGTATTTGAAACAAGGAGAAAGATATGATCAACACATAAAACTTGAATTGGTTCCACCGGAGAAGAAAAGAATGAATAATGATAATTTGAAGCTCCGTTAGTATCTTCTTGAGAATCGCCGGATAAGAACATTGGCGAAAGGAATGGAGAGACTTCACACGAATAAAAAGATACTTGATTAAGAAATCTGAGTCCTTGAAGAAAACAAAGGGAGGGAGGGTGGGAAAAAACAAAGGCAACTTGGAGACGGAAGAAATGAACACCGTTGAGAAAACTGAGATTGAATCTTGCGGATGTTGAAAATGAACGGATCCACTAGAAGAGAAGCACATCGGTTGAAAAAGGATTGGCATGCCAAACTCAATTATTAAGAAGGATTGGTATTCACATAGGAATATGAGAACACCATTTGGGATATAGGGCTACTTGAATTCCCACCTATGAAACTCCCAAACCTTTCCGGTTATGCAATTAGGTGTTGGGGATACATGGGAAGCATAATATCTCACCCAAATCTAGCAAATCCTACATCCAGCTGTATCCATCCTTCAACACATAACCAAGAAACCTTCGGAATCCATCTACCTCAACCTTCGAAAAGCATCCGTTATACATGTTATGGCGATACTCCCGAACTCCCACCCTAGTACTGGGTGGCATCGAGGTTATCTCACCAACGAACTGAAGGAAATATGCCCTAGAGGCAATAATAAAGTTATTATTTATTTCCTTATATCATGATAAAAGTTTATTATTCATGCTAGAATTGTATTAACCGGAAACATAATACATGTGTGAATACATAGACGAACAGAGTGTCACTAGTATGCCTCTACTTGACTAGCTCGTTAATCAAAGATGGTTATGTTTCCTAACCATGGACAAAGAGTTGTTATTTGATTAACGGGATCACATCATTAGTTGAATGATCTGATTGACATGACCCATTCCATTAGCTTAGCACCCGATCGTTTAGTATGTTGCTATTGCTTTCTTCATGACTTATACATGTTCCTATGACTATGAGATTATGCAACTCCCGTTTGCCGGAGGAACACTTTGTGTGCTACCAAATGTCACAACGTAACTAGGTGATTATAAAGGAGCTCTACAGGTGTCTCCAAAGGTACATGTTGGGTTGGCATATTTCGAGATTAGGATTTGTCACTCCGATTGTCGGAGAGGTATCTCTGGGCCCTCTCGGTAATGCACATCACTTAAGCCTTGCAACTAATGAGTTAGTTGCGGGATGATGTATTACAGAACGAGTAAAGAGACTTTTCGGTAACGAGATTGAACTAGGTATAGGATACCGACGATCGAATCTCGGGCAAGTAACATACCGATGACAAAGGGAACAACGTAAGTTGTTATGTGGTCCGACCGATAAAAGATCTTCGTAGAATATGTAGGAGCCAATATGAGCATCCAGGTTCCGCTATTGGTTATTGACCGGAGACGTGTCTCGGTCATGTCTACATTGCTCTCGAACCCGTAGGGTCCGCACGCTTAAGGTTACGATGAGAGTTATATTATGAGTTTATGCATTTTGATGTACCAAAGGTTGTTCGGAGTCCCGGATGTGATCACGGACATGACGAGGAGTCTCGAAATGGTTGAGACATAAAGATTGATATATTGGAAGCCTATGTTTGGATATCGGAAGTGTTCCGGATGAAATCGGGATTTTACCGGAGTACCGGGAGGTTACCGGAACCCCCCGGGAGGTATATGGGCCTTAGTGGAAGAGAGGAGAGGTGGCCAGAGATGGGCCGCGCGCCCCTCCCCCCTTTGGTCCGAATTGGACAAGGAGAGGGGGCCGGCCCCCTTCCTCCTCTCTCTCCTCTTTCCCCCCCTCCACGAATCCTATTCCAGCTAGGAAAGGGGGGGGAGTCCTACTCCCAGAAGGAGTAGCACTCCTCCTAGCGCGCCACACCTTGGCCGGCCGGCCCCCCTCCCTTGAACCTTTATATACGGAGGCAGGGGCACCCCTAGAGACACAAGTTGATCCACGTGATCATATTCTTAGCCGTGTGCGGTGCCCCCTCCCACCATAGTCCTTGATAATATTGTAGCGGTGCTTAGGCGAAGCCCTGCGACAGTAGTACATCAAGATCGTCACCACGCCGTCGTGCTGATCCCCGACACTTTGCTGGATCGGAGTCCGGGGATCGTCATCGAGCTGAACGTGTGCTAGAACTTGGAGGTGCCGTAGTTTCGGTGCTTGATCGGTCGGGCCGTGGAGACGTACAACTACATCAACCAAATGCTTCCGTTGTCGATCTACAAGGGTACGTAGATCACACTCTCCCCCTCTCGTTGCTATGCATCACCATGATCTTGCGTGAGCGTAGGAAATTTTTTGAAATTACTACGAAAACCTTCAGTGGCATCCGAGCCTAGGTTTTATATGTTGATGTTATATGCACGAGTAGAACACAAGTGAGTTGTGGGCGATATAAGTCATACTACTTACCAGCATGTCATACTTGTGTTCGGCGGTATTCTTGGACGAAGCGGCCCGGACCGACATTACGCGTACGCTTACGCGAGACCGGTTCTCCCGACGTGCTTTGCACATAGGTGGCTTGCGGGTGAGAGTTTCTCCAACTTTAGTTGAACCGAGTGTGGCTACGCCTGGTCCTTGCGAAGGTTAAAACAGCACCAACTTGACAAACTATCGTTGTGGTTTTGATGCGTAGGTAAGATTGGTTCTTGCTGAAGCCCGTAGCAGCCACGTAAAACATGCAACAACAAAGTAGAGGACGTCTAACTTGTTTTTGCAGGGCATGTTGTGATGTGATATGGTCAAGACATGATGCTAAATTTTATTGTATGAGATGATCATGTTTTGTAACCGAGTTATCGGCAACTGGCAGGAGCCATATGGTTGTCGCTTTATTGTATGAAATGCAATAGCGCTGTAATGCTTTCCTTTATCACTAAGCGGTAGCGATAGTCGTGGAAGCATAAAGATTGGCGAGACGACAACGATGCTACGATGGAGATCAAGGTGTCGCGCCGATGACGATGGTGATCATGACGGTGCTTCGGAGATGGAGATCACAAGCACAAGATGATGATGGCCATATCATATCACTTATATTAATTGCATGTGATGTTTATCTTTTATGCATCTTATCTTGCTTTGATTGACGGTAGCATTATAAGATGATCTCTCACTAAATTATTAAGGAGTGTTCTCCCTGAGTATGCGCCGTTGCGAAAGTTCTTCGTGCTGAGACAGCACGTGATGATCGGGTCTGATAGGCTCTATGTTCAAATACAATGGGTGCAAAACAGTTGCACACGCGGAATACTCAGGTTATACTTGTCGAGCCAAGCATATACAGATATGGCCTCGGAACACGGAGACCGAAAGGTCGAGCATGAATCATATAGTAGATATGATCAACATAGTGATGTTCACCAATGAAACTACTCCATCTCACGTGATGATCGGACATGGTTTAGTTGATTTGGATCACGTAATCACTTAGAGGATTAGAGGGACGTCTATCTAAGTGGGAGTTCTTTAAGTAATATGATTAACTGAACCTAAATTTATCATGAACTTAGTACCTGATAGTATCTTGCTTGTTTATGTATGATTGTAGATAAATGGCCCGTGCTGTTGTTCCGTTGAATTTTAATGCGTTCCTTGAGAAAGCAAAGTTGAAAGATGATGGTAGCAATTACATGGACTGGGTCCGTAACTTGAGGATTATCCTCATTGCTGCACAGAAGAATTACGTCCTGGAAGCACCGCTGGGTGCCAGGCCTGCTGCCGGAGCAACACCAGATGTTGTGAACGTCTGGCAGAGCAAAGCTGATTACTACCCGATAGTTCAGTGTGCCATGCTTTACGGCTTGGAACCGGGACTTCAACGACGTTTTGAACGTCATGGAGCATATGCGATGTTCCAGGAGTTGAAGTTAATATTTCAAGCAAATGCCCGGATTGAGAGATATGAAGTCTCCAATAAGTTCTATAGCTGCAAGATGGAGGAGAACAGTTCTGTCAGTGAGCATATACTCAAAATGTCTGGGTATAATAATCACTTGATTCAAATGGGAGTTAATCTTCCAGATGATTGCGTCATTGACAGAATTCTCCAATCACTGCCACCAAGCTACAAGAGCTTCGTGATGAACTACAATATGCAAGGGATGAATAAGACTATTCCCGAGCTCTTCGCAATGCTGAAAGCTACGGAGGTAGAAATCAAAAAGGAGCATCAAGTGTTGATGGTCAACAAGACCACTATTTTCAAGAAAAAGGGCAAAGGGAAGAAGAAGGGGAACTTCAAGAAGAACAACAAGCAAGTTGCTGCTCAAGAGAAGAAACCCAAGTCTGGACCTAAGCCTGAAACTGAGTGCTTCTACTGCAAGCAGGCTGGTCACTTGAAGCGGAACTGCCCCAAGTATTTGGCGGATAAGAAGGATGGCAAGGTGAACAAAGGTATATGTGATATACATGTTATTGACGTGTACCTTACTAATGATCGCAGTAGCACCTGGGTATTTGAATCTGGTTCTGTTGCTAATATTTGCAACTCGAAACAGGAACTACAGAATAAGCGAAGATTGGCTAAGGACGAGGTGACGATGCGCGTGGGAAACGGTTCCAAAGTCGATGTGATCGCAGTCGACACGCTACCTCTACATCTACCTTCGGGATTAATATTAGACCTAAATAATTGTTATTTGGTGCCAGCGTTAAGCATGAACATTATATCTGGATCTTGTTTGATGCGAGACGGTTATTCATTTAAATCGGAGAATAATGGTTGTTCTATTTATATGAATAATATCTTTTATGGTCATGCACCCTTGAAGAGTGGTCTATTCTTATTGAATCTCGATAGTAGTAACACACATATTCATAATGTTGAAGCCAAAAGATGCAGAGTTGATAATGATAGTGCAACTTATTTGTGGCACTGCCGTTTAGGTCATATCGGTGTAAAGCGCATGAAGAAACTCCATACTGATGGACTTTTGGAACCACTTGATTATGAATCACTTGGTACTTGCGAACCATGCCTCATGGGCAAGATGACTAAAATGCCGTTCTCCGGTACTATGGAGAGAGCAACAGATTTGTTGGAAATCATACATACAGATGTATGTGGTCCGATGAATATTGAGGCTCCTGGCGGATATCGTTATTTTCTCACCTTCACAGATGACTTAAAGCAGATATGGGTATATCTACTTAATGGAACATAAGTCTGAAACGTTTGAAAAGTTCAAAGAATTTTAGAGTGAAGTTGAAAATCATCATAACAAGAAAATAAAGTTTCTACAATCTGATGGTGGAGGAGAATATTTGAGTTACGAGTTTGGTGTACATTTGAAACAATGCAGAATAGTTTCGCAACTCACGACACCCGGAACACCACAGCGTAATGGTGTGTCCGAACGTTGTAATCATAATTTACTAGATATGGTGCGATCTATGATGTCTCTTACTGATTTACCGCTATCGTTTTGGGGTTATGCTTTGGAGACGGCCGCATTCACGTTAAATAGGGCACCATCAAAATCCGTTGAGACGACGCCTTATGAACTATGGTTTGGCAAGAAACCAAAGTTGTCGTTTCTGAAAGTTTGGGGCTGCGATGCTTATGTGAAAAAGCTTCAACCTGATAAGCTCGAACCCAAATCGGAGAAATGTGTCTTCATAGGATATCCAAAGGAGACTATTGGATACACCTTCTATCACAGATCCGAAGGCAATACTTTTGTTGCTAAGTTCGGAAACTTTCTGGAGAAGGAGTTTCTCTCGAAAGAAGTGAGTGGGAGGAAAGTAGAACTTGACGAGGTAACTGTACCTGCTCCCTTATTGGAAAGTAGTGCATCACAGAAAACTGTTTCTGTGACACCTACACCAATTAGTGAGGAAGCTAATGATAATGATCATGAAACTTCAGAACAAGATACTACTGAACCTCGTAGATCAACCAGAGTGAGATCCGCACCAGAGTGGTACGGTAATCCTGTTCTGGAAGTCATGCTACTAGATCATGATGAACCTACAAACTATGAAGAAGCGATGGTGAGCCCAGATTCCGCAAAATGGCTTGAAGCCATGAAATCTGAGATGGGATCCATGTATGAGAACAAAGTATGGACTTTGGTTGACTTGCCCAATGATCGGCAAGCAATTGAGAATAAATGGATCTTCAAGAAGAAGACTGACGCTGACGGTAAGATTACTGTCTACAAAGCTCGACTTGTCGCAAAAGGGTTTCGGCAAGTTCAAGGGATTGACTACGATGAGACCTTCTCACCCGTAGCGATGCTTAAGTCTGTCCGAATCATGTTAGCAATTGCCGCATTTTATGATTATTAAATTTAGCAGATGGATGTCAAAACTGCATTCCTGAATGGATTTCTGGAAGAAGAGTTGTATATGATGCAACCGGAAGGTTTTGTCGATCCAAAGGGAGCTAACAAAGTGTGCAAGCTCCAGCGATCCATTTATGGACTGGTGCAAGCCTCTCGGAGTTGGAATAAACGCTTTGATAATGTGATCATAGCATTTGGTTTATACAGACTTTTGGAGAAGCCTGTATTTACAAGAAAGTGAGTGGGAGCTCTGTAGCATTTCTGATATTATATGTGGATGACATATTACTGATTGGAAATGATATAGAATTTCTGGATAGCATAAAGGGATACTTGAATAAGAGTTTTTCAATGAAAGACCTCGGTGAAGCTGCTTACATATTAGGCATAAAGATCTATAGAGATAGATCAAGACGTTTAATTGGACTTTCACGAAGCACATACCTTGACAAGATTTTGAAGAAGTTCAAAATGGATCAAGCAAAGAAAGGGTTCTTGCCTGTGTTACAAGGTGTGAAGTTGAGTCGGACTCAATGCCCGACCACTGCAGAAGATAGAGAGAAGATGAAAGATGTTCCCTATGCTTCAGCCATAGGCTCTATCATGTATGCAATGCCGTGTACCAGACCTGATGTGTGCCTTGCTATAAGTCTAGCAGGGAGGTACCAAAGTAATCCAGGAGTGGATCACTGGACAGCGGTCAAGAACATCCTGAAGTACCTGAAAAGGACTAAGGATATGTTTCTCGTATATGGAGGTGACAAAGAGCTCATCGTAAACGGTTATGTTGATGCAAGCTTTGACACTGATCTGGACGATTCTAAATCGCAAACCGGATACGTATTTACATTAAACGGTGGAGCTGTCAGTTGGTGCAGTTCTAAACAAAGCGTCGTGGCGGGATCTACGTGTGAAGCGGAATACGTAGCTGCTTCGGAAGCAGCAAATGAAGGAGTCTGGATGAAGGAGTTCATATCCGATCTAGGTGTCGTACCTAGTGCATCGGGTCCAATGAAAATCTTTTGTGACAATACTGGTGCAATTGCCTTGGCGAAGGAATCCAGATTTCACAAGAGAACCAAGCACATCAAGAGACGCTTCAATTCCATCCGGGATTTAGTCTAGGTGGGAGACATAGAGATTTGCAAGATACATACGGATCTGAATGTTGCAGACCCGTTGACTAAGCCTCTTCCACGAGCAAAACATGATCAGCACCAAGGCTCCATGGGTGTTAGAATCATTACTGTGTAATCTAGATTATTGACTCTAGTGCAAGTGGGAGACTGAAGGAAATATGCCCGAGAGGCAATAATAAAGTTATTATTTATTTCCTTATATCATGATAAAATTTAATTATTCATGCTAGAATTGTATTAACCGGAAACATAATACATGTGTGAATACATAGACGAACAGAGTGTCACTAGTATGCCTCTACTTGACTAGCTTGTTAATCAAAGATGGTTATGTTTCCTAACCATGGACAAAGAGTTGTTATTTGATTAACGGGATCACATCATTAGTTGAATGATCTGATTGACATGACCCATTCCATTAGCTTAGCACCCGATCGTTTAGTATGTTGCTATTGCTTTCTTCATGACTTATACATGTTCCTATGACCATGAGATTATGCAACTCCCGTTTGCCGGAGGAACACTTTGTGTGCTACCAAACGTCACAACGTAACTGGGTGATTATAAAGGAGCTCTATAGGTGTCTCCAAAGGTACATGTTGGGTTGGCGTATTTCGAGATTAGGATTTGTCACTCCGATTGTCGGAGAGGTATCTCTGGGCCCTCTCGGTAATGCACATCACTTAAGCCTTGCAAGCATTGCAACTAATGAATTAGTTGCACGATGATGTATTAAAGAACGAATAAAGAGACTTGCCGGTAACGAGATTGAACTAGGTATAGGATACCGACGATCGAATCTCGGGCAAGTAACATACCGATGACAAAGGGAACAACATATGTTGTTATGCCGTCTGACCAATAAAAGATCTTCGTAGAATATGTAGGAGCCAATATGAGCATCCAGGTTCCGCTATTGGTTATTGACCGGAGACGTGTCTCGGTCATGTCTACATTATTCTCGAACCCGTAGGGTCCGCACGCTTAAGGTTACGATGACAGTTATATTTTGAGTTTATGCATTTTGATGTACCGAAGGTTGTTCGGAGTCCCGGATGTGATCACAGACATGACGAGGAGTCTCGAAATGGTCGAGACATAAAGATTGATATATTGGAAGCCTATGTTTGGATATCGGAAGTGTTCCGGGTGAAATCGGGATTTTACCGGAGTACCGAGAAGTTACCGGAACCCCCCGGGAGGTATATGGGCCTTAGTGGGACTTAGTGGAAGAGAGGAGAGGTGGCCAGAGATGGGCCGCGTGCCCCTCCCCCCTGGTCCGAATTGGACAAGGAGAGGGGGCCGGCCCCCCTTCCTCCTCTCTCTCCTCTTTTCCCCCCTCCACGAATCCTATTCCAACTAGGAAAGGGGGGGAGTCCTACTCCCAGAAGGAGTAGGACTCCTCCTAGCACGCCACACCTTGGCCGCCCGGCCCCCCTCCCTTGAACCTTTATATACGGAGGCAGGGGCACCCCTAGAGACACAAGTTGATCCACGTGATCATATTCTTAGCTGTGTGCGATGCCCCCTTCCACCATAGTCCTCGATAATATTGTAGCGGTGCTTAGGCGAAGCCCTGCGACAGTAGTAAATCAAGATCGTCACCACGCCGTCTTGCTGACGAAACTCTTCCCCGACACTTTGCTAGATCGGAGTCCGGGGATCGTCATCGAGCTGAACGTGTGCTAGAACTCGGAGGTGCCGTAGTTTCGGTGCTTGATCGGTCGGGCCGTGGAGACGTACGACTACATCAACCAAACGCTTCCGTTGTCGATCTACAAGGGTACGTAGATCACACTCTCCCCCTCTCGTTGCTATGCATCACCATGATCTTGCGTGAGCGTAGGAATTTTTTTGAAATTACTACGAAACCCTACACGAACTGCATAAAAGAGATTTTCGATGTCGGCGTACTAAACTCAGGTATTCCAGAACTGCAACGATAAAATTATGACGACAACATCTTGGAGCTCAGCTCCCCGGGACACTTCCACAAAACCCCTGACAGGAGGCACCAAGACAATGTTCTCATCATAAAACCATCGGAACGATTCCAAGATACCCGCCTGATCCTAAATTTTTTTAGTGAAGTTTGAGAAGAGAAGAGTCAGAACTCTACGTCAGGATGCCTTACCAGAGCGATGAGGAGACTGGGAAGTAAAAAGAATTCCTAAACTCTCCGATATATAATTCCTAAATGACTCAAAACATTTTTCTAGACACAACTCGGCCGCTAAAAAATATCAAGCAATGGGGCTCCTAAGGTCGGGGAAGGCTCTGATTACCAACTTGTAACATCCTCGATGCGACTATATCTCCCACGTGTCGAGCCATGACTTAGAGGCATAATCGCATTGAAGGCATATGTCGCAAGTTAGGCAATCTTCACAACATCCCATGTAATATGAATAATAAAGGGGAGATAACATAGTTGGCTTACACTCGCCACGTCAATCAAGTACATAATTAACATTACATCATCCAAACACTCATGGCCCGACTACGGCGCCAAAAAAAAAGATAACCCAACATGCGACACGGTCCCGATCACCCCCAACTGGGCACCACTACTGATCATCAGGAAAGGAAACATAGTAACATTGAGAGTCTTCGTCGAACTCCCACTTGAGCTCGAGCGCGTCACCTGGAACAGAATCATCAGGCCCTGCATCTGGTGTAATAGTAATCTGTGAGCCACAGGGACTCAGCAATCTCGCACCCTCACGATCAAGACTATTTAAGCTTATAGGTATGACAAGGCTAATATATGTGGAGCTGCAGCAAGCGACTAGCAAATATGGTGGCTAACTTATTCGCAAAAGAGAGCGAAAAGAGGAGGCAAAGCGCGAGCGAGAAACTAGAGAACAACCTGCGCAAGCATTACTCCAACACCGTGTCCACTTCCCGGACTCCGCCGAGAAGAGGCCATCACGGTAACACACTCAGTTGATTCATTTTAATTAAGTTAAGGTTCAAGTTATCTACAACCGGACATTAACAAATTCCCATCTGCCCATAACCGCGGGCACGGCTTTCGAAAGTTCAAATCCGTACAGGGGAGTCCCAACTTAGCCCATAACAAGCTCTCACGGTCAACGAAGGAATAGACCTCCTCCCAAGACGTTCCGATCAGACTCGGTATCTCGGTTACTCAAGACACTTCGACAGGTTAAAACAAGACCAGCAACACCGCCCGAATGTGCCGACAAATCCCGATAGGAGCTGCACATATCTCTTTCTCAGGGCACACTCAGATGAGACATCCTACGAGTAAAACCAACCCTCAAGTTGCCCCGAGGTGGCCCCGCAGTCTACTCGGTCGGACCAACACTCAGAGGAGCACTGGCCCCGGGGGGGGGGGGGT
>NC_041390.1:158570558-158576677 GCF_002162155.2 Triticum dicoccoides | reverse complement strand
CATTGCTGGAAAAGCTTTAATCAAGGCGAACTATCAAGGGGTTCCCATTATAACCCAACCGCGTAAGGAACGCAAAATCCGGGAACATAACACCGATATGACGGAAACTAGGGCGGCAAGAGTGGAACAAAACACTAGGCGAGAGGCCGAGCCTTCCACCCTTTACCAAGTGTATAGATGCATTAAGATAACAAGATAATATAATGATATCCCAACAAGTAAATAAATGTTCCAACAAGGAACGGCCTCCAATCTTCACCTGCAACTAGCAACGCTATAAGAGGGGCTGAGCAAAGCGGTAACATAGCCAATCAATGGTTTGCAAGGACATGGTGGGTTAGAGGTTTGACATGGCAATTTGGGAGGCTTGAAAGCAAGTGGTAGGCATCGTAGCATTGGTATAGCAAAAGAGCGAGCAAACTAGCATAGCAAAGATAGTAGTGATTTCGAGGGTATGATCATCTTGCCTGCACAGTTGTCAGAGTTGACTGGATCCTCGAAAGCAAACTCAACGGGCTCCTCATTAGCAAACTCGTCTCCCGGCTCTACCCAAGCAAGACAAACAAGCAACAAGGACACAATCAACCACGTGCAAGACTCAAACGATATGATGCAATGATGGTATGCTTTGCGGGATGCGATGTGGGATGCATATGCAAGATATGACAGGAAATGCAAGAACCTGGCCTCAACTTGGAAATCCAAGTGTGCCACTGGAAAGATGATATGAAATCGCTTGAAAACGATATAAAGAACGCCGGAATCGGAGTTACGGTTTGGAAATGGCAAGCGATTCAAATATGACACCGGTCTGCGATTTACAGCAAGTAGCCATCTAAATGCAATGAGATGAACATGCTACAACACTCAAACATAACAACAAAATACATGGCAGCGATGCATTCAAGATGCTTAACAAAAGTCTAGCACTGAGCTATGACCAATTCATCCATTAACAGGTTCAAACAAGCATGAAAAAAATGCATATGGCAAACAGATCTCAGACTTAGTGAAATTAACACTTGTCTGGAATTTCAGATCAGATAGCCCTCTTCGGAGCAACAAAACTACATGCTACAGGACTTGAACATGGCAAAGTAAAGCATGGCATGGAGCTACTCAAAGAGATTAACAAAAGTCCCTTTGTGACCTTGAGCCAAAAGGGATCAGAAAATACAATTGCAAGCATGTGAACATAGCAAAAAACATAATCAGTTTGCAGACTTAGTGAAAACTGGCACATGCTGAAACATATCTCAAGTAGGCATGTTTACGAGCTCGATGCACTCAATACGGAGCAAGTCATGATAAGCTAAGCATACATCCATCAAGAATACACAAAATGCAAGCTAGACATGGCAAGAACAATAGCATAGCATGCACGGGTCAACTACAACATCATCAGCAAAATTACAAACAAGTTGACAATCTGCCCAGATTCACAACGTAGCAAAAGTAGAGCTCGATTGACTCAAGCTAGGGTGCTCCATAATTGCAACCAAAGACATGGATGGATAGAGAACTACAATATTAACAAAACATCCTTATTGATCATCCTCAAAAGAGGCACAGATCACTAGGAAACAACATGAACATATGACCATATGAGATAAACAGCTCAAGGACTTAGTGGAAATGCTAAGTCCCTGAAAACAGAATTACCAAGTGCCTCACTTTGCAAGCTTGTGCTAGTCACCACACACATCACAAAAATACATGGGTTGCACCTCTGGAAAGATGACAAAACCCTCAACAAAACATATGTAGAGCATCAGGGCATATCATGCACACAATAATCATGGCAAAAAAGACAAAAAGCTAAATGGAGCAGCAAATCTGATAATTAACTCAACTAGCCCACTTCTAACAGCATTTCGGGCATCAAGATAAACTCAAATGAAAATGATGCAATGGAATGAAATGATGTACTCTCTGAGATGAACATTTTGATATGCTATATGCCCAAAACGGAGTTACAGATGCGGAGATATAACATGATGAAGATGGGCACATGGATTAGGGACTTAGGGAAAAAAACGGGGTCAACCCTAATATTCCAGATCTGGATCGGGGGCATGCAATCCGAGGCGGCGGCGCTGCTCGCCGGGGAAGCTCGTCAGCGTCGATGGCCGCGGTGGCCGGAGTGGAGAGGAGACCGGAGCCGGGGCTTGGGGGCATCGCCGGCGACCTCCTGCGGCGGCGCGCGAGGCGGCGGCTCGGGACGGCGACCCCGACGACGAGGCGGCGTGGCGGACCGGGACGGTGGCGGCGCCGGCGGATCGGGACGGCGGCGGCGGACGGCTGGGCGGCGCCGGCGGATCTGCGGAGGAGGGGCGTGGGGCGCGCGGCCCGGTAGGCGGCTCGGGCGGGCCCTCCGCGGGCCGCGGCGGGCTTCGGCGGCGCCGGTGGAGAGAGAGGGAGGCGGCGTATGGGAGGCTGCCACGTGGCGGCGGACACGGTTGCGGACACGTCCATCGGTGGAGGGAAACGTCCGGCGGCGCGAGGGGAGGTTAGGGTAGGGTTTGATCCGGAATTTTCGGGGAGGAGGCTATATTTATAGGTAGAGGGAGCTAGGAGAGTCCAAATGAGGTGCGGTTTTCGGCCACGCGATTGTGATCGAACGCTCTAGATGATGGAGAAGGCTTAGGTGGGTTTTGGGCCAAATTGGAGGGGTGTTGGGCTACAACACACATGAGGCCTTTTCAGTCCCTCGGTTAACCGTTGTAGTATCAAACGAAGTCCAAATGGTACGAAACTTGACAGGCGGTCTACCGGTAGTAAACCAAGGCCGCTTGGCAAGTCTCGGTCCAATCCAGAAATGTTTAATCCCCACACACGAAATAAAGCTAGAAATGACCACTGGAGGAGAACGAAGCGCCGGAATGCAAAACGGACAACAGGGAAAATGCTCGAATGCATGAGATGAACACGTATGCAAATGCAATGCACATGATGACATGATATAAGATGCATGACAATGATAACAACACATGGAGACAAAGACCCGAACCCGAGAAAATAAAATAACTTAACGCCGGAAACGGCAAGAGTTGGAGTACAAATTGGGAAAGTTACATCCGGGGTGTTACACTGCCACCTGGCCACGAGGGTGGTGGGCGCCCCCCTATCGGGCGTGCCCCCCTGCCTCGTGGGCCCACGGTGGCCCTCCTCCACTTATCCCAGCACACATCTTCTTCCTCTATCTCACACAAACCGGAAAAACCAACTCAAGCACAAGTTCCAGCCACTTTTGCTGTGATTTTCGATCTCCTTGCTCAAAGCACCTATTGCAAAACTGCTTGGGGAGATTGTTCCTTGGTATGTGACTCCTCCATTGGTCCAATTAGTTTTTATTCTAGTGCTTTATTCTTTGCAAATGTGTGCTTCATAGGTGACCATGTTCTTGAGCTTGCATGTCAAATTTATATGGTTCCAAGTAGTTCTAATGCTTGATATAGGCTCTAGGAACTTGTAGGAGTAGTTGCTATCAGTTTTATTGAAGTTGGTTCACATTTGTTTGAAGTTACTAAAAATTTCATATTGTTTCAAAAAAATAATGAGGAGATTTTTGAGGGGCTCATCGAGCCAAAGCTCGAAGGAAAAGGCACCAAAGCCTAAGTATAATTTGCCGCGCACCGCGGAGATTCGAGCGTGTGAATGGCCGTCTGAAGATTTCTTGAGAGCAGCCGGTATCTATGAAGATTTTCATGAATTGGCTCACAATGCAGGCCTCACCGCTTTCCTCCACGACCAATGCGATCAATATCTCTTACTCACAAATACTTTTGTGAAAAACTTTCATTTTCATTCTAGGAACTCACCACCTACGGTGGAGTTTCATTTATATGATGAGCATAAGGAGATGTCACTTTATGATTTCTGTCGGATTTGTTTAATCCCTTTTGAGGGCAAGACAGAAGAACCACATCATGATGATGTGGCTGGGTTTATTGATACTATCACTGTAGGAGAAACTAGAAAGGTTTCCGATGCACGAATCACTAGCATACATTTTCCTATTTTACGCTACTTTGCATTATTTGCTAGTCGTTGTTTAATTGGACACGGAAACAGTGGAAACCTTAGTATCCCTGATATAATTATTCTGCACCACGGTTTATACAGTGATAACACTTTTAGTATGGGCGGTATTATTGCTAGACAGTTAAGTATGAACCGTACTAAGGGTCCCATCTTTGGAGGCGTCTATGCCACACGCCTAGCTGCACATTTTAACATACCTATTAGGCATGCTGAGAAGGAAGAAAAGGTGCTGCCCCATGTTTATCTAGATCATAAAAGTATGGTGGCACATGATTTTATTGTTAAGAATAGGGCAGGAAAGCTTAAATATCAATTATTCTTTAACAAACATCATCCTGAGACTATTATCCTGCCTGCTCCTTCTTTGTTTAATTTTGTAGGACCCTACCTCGTTACGTGGGCTGTCGTCCAAGCTTACAAGAATCCAGCACCAGCCCCGGAACAGGAACCACAAGATGAACCTCCACGACAATCTGTTTATTCTTGGGATCCAGAGATGACTGTTAGCCAGTGGCAGTCAGAGTCTTCTTCTTCATCACAGTATGATCCCAACTATTCTTCGTCGCAGTACGACCCCAGCTACACTTATGGGTATCCGCCAGGTTATCCCCGGGAATAGACCAACTTAGGACAAAAGCCTAAGCTTGGGGGAGTACGTATTTCTCACCGACATTACATTTATGTTCACACACACTCATTGCTAGATGTCGGTGCTCATACTTTTTCACTGTAATATCCATGCTAGTTTATTTTCTTTTTCCTGCTTTCTTCTTGTGTGTTTGTTAAACCTTAAGAAAAACCAAAAAAATAGTAGTAGTTTATTTTTCTGCTGTAGTAGTAATAATTAAAAAGAAAACCCAAAAATATTTCCCGTTCTTCTTTTGCTTGTTGGGAGCTTTCCCATGTAAATAGTTTTATTTCTTTTCTTTTCTTTGGGGGTCAGTAGGAGAAGACCATAATTAAATTGTTGAAGTGGCTCTTATATGCATTATTGTTGATTTAACCAAGAGCCCATATTGCCTTGTCTTCTCCTATTTATTGAATGCTCGCAGATTCTAGCTTAGTCCAAGGCACGTACACTCTTATTATTATTCACACCGTTCGGTCGTGCAAGTGAAAGGCAATTATGATGATATATGATGGACTGACTGAGATGAGAAAAGCTGCTATGAACTCGACCTCTTTTGTTTTTGTAAATATGATGAGTCCCTCATTCTTGATTCAGCTTATTATGAATAAACATGTTTGCAATGACAATTAGAGATCATAGTTGCTTGTGTCATGCTTGATTAGCTATGAGTTATAATGGTTTACCTTGTGTGCCAACATGCTATTGAGATGATTATGATGTGGTATGATGGGGTGGTATCCTCTTTTGAATGATTTAGGTGACTTGACTGTAACACCCCGGGTGTAGCTTTCCCAATTTGTACTCCAACTCTTGCCGTTTCCGGCGTTAAGTTATATTTATTTCCTCGGGTTCGGGTTTTGTATCCGTGTGTTGTTTTCGTTTTCATGCATCTCATATCATTTCTTCATGTGCATTGCATTTGCATACGTGTTCATCTCATGCATTCGAGCATTTTCCCCGTTGTCCGTTTTGCATTCCGGCGCTTCGTTCTCCTCCGGTGGTCATTTCTAACTTTCTTTCGTGTGTGGGGATTAAACATTTCCGGATTGGACCAAGACTTGTCATGCGGCCTTGGTTTGCTACCGGTAGACCGCCTGTCAAGTTTCGTATCATTTGGACTTTGTTTGATACTCCAACGGTTAACCGAGGGACCGAAAAGGCCTCGTGTGTGTTGCAGCCCAACACACCTCAAATTTGGCCCAAAACCCACCAAACTCTGCTCCATGTCCTAGAGCGTTCGATCACGATCGCGTGGCCGAAAACTGCACCTCATTTGGACTCTCCTAGCTCCACTTATGCCTATATATACACCCCTCCATTTTCGGATCTCTCCTCCTCCTCGAGACCCTAGTTCAAAAAAAAAGATCCCCGCACCGACGGACGTGTCCGCCCCCGGCCGGACAGCGTCCGCCGCCGCAGCCCGCCCACTCGCCAGCCGCCACGT